>NW_027325776.1:0-103987 GCF_048418805.1 Vulpes vulpes | reverse complement strand
GCAAGGGGTCAGCATGTGGGAGGTACAAGCAACAAGCTCTATCCACCGGAGGCCTTGGAGGCAACTGTCCGCTAGGCGCGACACTGACAAGGCAGACGCTTGGTTCTCACTCCGCAACCGCCACGCATAGAAGGAAATGCTGCGGAAGCGGACCGTACAGGCAGTCAGGGTGTGGGACATACAGGCCATAAGCTCACCTCTCAGACGTGCGTATCCCTGGCAGGCAGATGTCTGCTTCCCACGGAAACATGGGAGTTACAACCTGGCGACACTCTAATTGAAGAAGGCCGTTAGATACCGCTGCACTCAACTCAGATACACGTGAGGACAGGCCTGTCGCTTCCACATGCTTTTCACACCAACCTCTTCCGGCACCTAACATAAGGATGTTAGGACCTACGTCTGCAGGCAGTCAGGATGCAGGAGGGTCCTCCCCTCAGCTCAGCTCTCACAAGGAAGCAGACTTGGAAGCCAGCGTTCGAGTAGCTGCGTTCCTAGGGCCGCGAGAAGGTAGCAGCCCTCTATGTTAGGAGGCTCCAGGAACGCCGCTCGACTGCACCTGGAGACACACTCCAGGCCTGCCTTATTCCACGTGCCTCAAGCCACAAATGTCTCTGCTGAAGATGTTCGAAACTCATTCTGCAGGCAGTGTGGAACCGTGAGGGACTGACTGTGAGCTCAAATCTCACTAGGATGTTGCCTTTGGACAAGGCGTTCAGCCAGCTTCTCAGGTTTGGAACCTACGAAGTTCCAAACAAAGTTCTGACAGGAATTACTCGGACATCGCTGGATTGAGCTTGGAGACACTAGTCTTGTGGGCCGGCACCTTCCGCTTCCCTCTCACAACACTTCTGTCACGCATCGAGCCTAGGCTTGTTAGCAGGAAAGTGTACCTGCACACAGGATGTGGGAGGTACAGGCCGTAAGCTCAACTCTCAGGAGTGTGTAGGCCTGGGAGGCCGATGTCTGCTACCCACTCATACATGGGAGTTGGAACCTAGCTACACTGTAATTGGCGAAGGCCGTCGTACATGGCTGTATTCAACTCAGGACACGTGAGGAGAGGACAGTCGCTTCCACAACCTGGCCTTGCTCCCCACCTCTCCCAGCACCTCACGTAAGGATGTCAACAGCTATATCTACAGGCAGGCAGGATGCGAGGGGGTCCTGCCCTCAGTTCAGCTCGCAAAAGGAAGCAGGCATCGAAGCCAGCTTTCTACTAGCTGCGTTCTTATGGCCGTGAGAACGTAGCAGCTTTGTGAGTCCTGTCGTTCCGTGAATACCGCTCCACTGCACCTGGAGACACAACCATTGAAGCCTGCTGCTTGCGTCCCATGAGCTGCTGACAAACATGTCTTGGGAGGATGTTCGTAACTCCATCTGCAGGCAGTGCAGGACCGCGGGTCAGCTCATCTCGCAGAAGGAAGTTCCTCAGAGAGACAGCATTCAACGCTCGCTGTACTCAGCTTTGGAAGTTAGTGTGGAGCTGCGATCTGAGGGAGGAATTCCTCAGAAGTCGCTGGATTCAGCTAAGAGACACTTGCCTCTCACCAAACTTGCGTCTCGTATCGAATGAAGTCCTTTGGAAGCGACGCGTGCAAGGGGTCAGCATGTGGGAGGTACAAGCAACAAGCTCTATCCACCGGAGGCCTTGGAGGCAACTGTCCGCTAGGCGCGACACTGACAAGGCAGACGCTTGGTTCTCACTCCGCAACCGCCACGCATAGAAGGAAATGCTGCGGAAGCGGACCGTACAGGCAGTCAGGGTGTGGGACATACAGGCCATAAGCTCACCTCTCAGACGTGCGTATCCCTGGCAGGCAGATGTCTGCTTCCCACGGAAACATGGGAGTTACAACCTGGCGACACTCTAATTGAAGAAGGCCGTTAGATACCGCTGCACTCAACTCAGATACACGTGAGGACAGGCCTGTCGCTTCCACATGCTTTTCACACCAACCTCTTCCGGCACCTAACATAAGGATGTTAGGACCTACGTCTGCAGGCAGTCAGGATGCAGGAGGGTCCTCCCCTCAGCTCAGCTCTCACAAGGAAGCAGACTTGGAAGCCAGCGTTCGAGTAGCTGCGTTCCTAGGGCCGCGAGAAGGTAGCAGCCCTCTATGTTAGGAGGCTCCAGGAACGCCGCTCGACTGCACCTGGAGACACACTCCAGGCCTGCCTTATTCCACGTGCCTCAAGCCACAAATGTCTCTGCTGAAGATGTTCGAAACTCATTCTGCAGGCAGTGTGGAACCGTGAGGGACTGACTGTGAGCTCAAATCTCACTAGGATGTTGCCTTTGGACAAGGCGTTCAGCCAGCTTCTCAGGTTTGGAATCTACTAAGTTCCAAACAAAGTTCTGACAGGAATTACTCGGACATCGCTGGATTGAGCTTGGAGACACTAGTCTTGTGGGCCGGCACCTTCCGCTTCCCTCTCACAACACTTCTGTCACGCATCGAGCCTAGGCTTGTTAGCAGGAAAGTGTACCTGCACACAGGATGTGGGAGGTACAGGCCGTAAGCTCAACTCTCAGGAGTGTGTAGGCCTGGGAGGCCGATGTCTGCTACCCACTCATACATGGGAGTTGGAACCTAGCTACACTGTAATTGGCGAAGGCCGTCGTACATGGCTGTATTCAACTCAGGACACGTGAGGAGAGGACAGTCGCTTCCACAACCTGGCCTTGCTCCCCACCTCTCCCAGCACCTCACGTAAGGATGTCAACAGCTATATCTACAGGCAGGCAGGATGCGAGGGGGTCCTGCCCTCAGTTCAGCTCGCAAAAGGAAGCAGGCATCGAAGCCAGCTTTCTACTAGCTGCGTTCTTATGGCCGTGAGAACGTAGCAGCTTTGTGAGCCCTGTCGTTCCGTGAATACCGCTCCACTGCACCTGGAGACACAACCATTGAAGCCTGCTGCTTGCGTCCCATGAGCTGCTGACAAACATGTCTTGGGAGGATGTTCGTAACTCCATCTGCAGGCAGTGCAGGACCGCGGGTCAGCTCATCTCGCAGAAGGAAGTTCCTCAGAGAGACAGCATTCAACGTGGTACTCAGCTTTGGAAGTTAGTGTGGAGCTCCGATCTGAGGATGGAATTCCTCAGAAGTCGCTGGATTCAGCTAAGAGACACTTGCCTCTCACCAAACCTGCGTCTCGTATCGAATGAAGTCCTTTGGAAGCGAGGTGTGCAAGGGGTCAGCATGTGGGAGGTACAAGCAACAAGCTCTATCCACCGGAGGCCTTGGAGGCAACTGTCCGCTAGGCACGACACTGACAAGGCAGACGCTTGGTTCTCACTCCGCAACCGCCACGCATAGAAGGAAATGCTGCGGAAGCGGACCGTACAGGCAGTCAGGGTGTGGGACATACAGGCCATAAGCTCACCTCTCAGACGTGCGTATCCCTGGCAGGCAGATGTCTGCTTCCCACGGAAACATGGGAGTTACAACCTGGCGACACTCTAATTGAAGAAGGCCGTTAGATACCGCTGCACTCAACTCAGATACACGTGAGGACAGGCCTGTCGCTTCCACATGCTTTTCACACCAACCTCTTCCGGCACCTAACATAAGGATGTTAGGACCTACGTCTGCAGGCAGTCAGGATGCAGGAGGGTCCTCCCCTCAGCTCAGCTCTCACAAGGAAGCAGACTTGGAAGCCAGCGTTCGAGTAGCTGCGTTCCTAGGGCCGCGAGAAGGTAGCAGCCCTCTATGTTAGGAGGCTCCAGGAACGCCGCTCGACTGCACCTGGAGACACACTCCAGGCCTGCCTTATTCCACGTGCCTCAAGCCACAAATGTCTCTGCTGAAGATGTTCGAAACTCATTCTGCAGGCAGTGTGGAACCGTGAGGGACTGACTGTGAGCTCAAATCTCACTAGGATGTTGCCTTTGGACAAGGCGTTCAGCCAGCTTCTCAGGTTTGGAACCTACGAAGTTCCAAACAAAGTTCTGACAGGAATTACTCGGACATCGCTGGATTGAGCTTGGAGACACTAGTCTTGTGGGCCGGCACCTTCCGCTTCCCTCTCACAACACTTCTGTCACGCATCGAGCCTAGGCTTGTTAGCAGGAAAGTGTACCTGCACACAGGATGTGGGAGGTACAGGCCGTAAGCTCAACTCTCAGGAGTGTGTAGGCCTGGGAGGCCGATGTCTGCTACCCACTCATACATGGGAGTTGGAACCTAGCTACACTGTAATTGGCGAAGGCCGTCGTACATGGCTGTATTCAACTCAGGACACGTGAGGAGAGGACAGTCGCTTCCACAACCTGGCCTTGCTCCCCACCTCTCCCAGCACCTCACGTAAGGATGTCAACAGCTATATCTACAGGCAGGCAGGATGCGAGGGGGTCCTGCCCTCAGTTCAGCTCGCAAAAGGAAGCAGGCATCGAAGCCAGCTTTCTACTAGCTGCGTTCTTATGGCCGTGAGAACGTAGCAGCTTTGTGAGCCCTGTCGTTCCGTGAATACCGCTCCACTGCACCTGGAGACACAACCATTGAAGCCTGCTGCTTGCGTCCCATGAGCTGCTGACAAACATGTCTTGGGAGGATGTTCGTAACTCCATCTGCAGGCAGTGCAGGACCGCGGGTCAGCTCATCTCGCAGAAGGAAGTTCCTCAGAGAGACAGCATTCAACGTGGTACTCAGCTTTGGAAGTTAGTGTGGAGCTCCGATCTGAGGATGGAATTCCTCAGAAGTCGCTGGATTCAGCTAAGAGACACTTGCCTCTCACCAAACCTGCGTCTCGTATCGAATGAAGTCCTTTGGAAGCGAGGTGTGCAAGGGGTCAGCATGTGGGAGGTACAAGCAACAAGCTCTATCCACCGGAGGCCTTGGAGGCAACTGTCCGCTAGGCACGACACTGACAAGGCAGACGCTTGGTTCTCACTCCGCAACCGCCACGCATAGAAGGAAATGCTGCGGAAGCGGACCGTACAGGCAGTCAGGGTGTGGGACATACAGGCCATAAGCTCACCTCTCAGACGTGCGTATCCCTGGCAGGCAGATGTCTGCTTCCCACGGAAACATGGGAGTTACAACCTGGCGACACTCTAATTGAAGAAGGCCGTTAGATACCGCTGCACTCAACTCAGATACACGTGAGGACAGGCCTGTCGCTTCCACATGCTTTTCACACCAACCTCTTCCGGCACCTAACATAAGGATGTTAGGACCTACGTCTGCAGGCAGTCAGGATGCAGGAGGGTCCTCCCCTCAGCTCAGCTCTCACAAGGAAGCAGACTTGGAAGCCAGCGTTCGAGTAGCTGCGTTCCTAGGGCCGCGAGAAGGTAGCAGCCCTCTATGTTAGGAGGCTCCAGGAACGCCGCTCGACTGCACCTGGAGACACACTCCAGGCCTGCCTTATTCCACGTGCCTCAAGCCACAAATGTCTCTGCTGAAGATGTTCGAAACTCATTCTGCAGGCAGTGTGGAACCGTGAGGGACTGACTGTGAGCTCAAATCTCACTAGGATGTTGCCTTTGGACAAGGCGTTCAGCCAGCTTCTCAGGTTTGGAATCTACTAAGTTCCGAACAAAGTTCTGACAGGAATTACTCGGACATCGCTGGATTGAGCTTGGAGACACTAGTCTTGTGGGCCGGCACCTTCCGCTTCCCTCTCACAACACTTCTGTCACGCATCGAGCCTAGGCTTGTTAGCAGGAAAGTGTACCTGCACACAGGATGTGGGAGGTACAGGCCGTAAGCTCAACTCTCAGGAGTGTGTAGGCCTGGGAGGCCGATGTCTGCTACCCACTCATACATGGGAGTTGGAACCTAGCTACACTGTAATTGGCGAAGGCCGTCGTACATGGCTGTATTCAACTCAGGACACGTGAGGAGAGGACAGTCGCTTCCACAACCTGGCCTTGCTCCCCACCTCTCCCAGCACCTCACGTAAGGATGTCAACAGCTATATCTACAGGCAGGCAGGATGCGAGGGGGTCCTGCCCTCAGTTCAGCTCGCAAAAGGAAGCAGGCATCGAAGCCAGCTTTCTACTAGCTGCGTTCTTATGGCCGTGAGAACGTAGCAGCTTTGTGAGTCCTGTCGTTCCGTGAATACCGCTCCACTGCACCTGGAGACACAACCATTGAAGCCTGCTGCTTGCGTCCCATGAGCTGCTGACAAACATGTCTTGGGAGGATGTTCGTAACTCCATCTGCAGGCAGTGCAGGACCGCGGGTCAGCTCATCTCGCAGAAGGAAGTTCCTCAGAGAGACAGCATTCAACGCTCGCTGTACTCAGCTTTGGAAGTTAGTGTGGAGCTGCGATCTGAGGGAGGAATTCCTCAGAAGTCGCTGGATTCAGCTAAGAGACACTTGCCTCTCACCAAACTTGCGTCTCGTATCGAATGAAGTCCTTTGGAAGCGACGCGTGCAAGGGGTCAGCATGTGGGAGGTACAAGCAACAAGCTCTATCCACCGGAGGCCTTGGAGGCAACTGTCCGCTAGGCGCGACACTGACAAGGCAGACGCTTGGTTCTCACTCCGCAACCGCCACGCATAGAAGGAAATGCTGCGGAAGCGGACCGTACAGGCAGTCAGGGTGTGGGACATACAGGCCATAAGCTCACCTCTCAGACGTGCGTATCCCTGGCAGGCAGATGTCTGCTTCCCACGGAAACATGGGAGTTACAACCTGGCGACACTCTAATTGAAGAAGGCCGTTAGATACCGCTGCACTCAACTCAGATACACGTGAGGACAGGCCTGTCGCTTCCACATGCTTTTCACACCAACCTCTTCCGGCACCTAACATAAGGATGTTAGGACCTACGTCTGCAGGCAGTCAGGATGCAGGAGGGTCCTCCCCTCAGCTCAGCTCTCACAAGGAAGCAGACTTGGAAGCCAGCGTTCGAGTAGCTGCGTTCCTAGGGCCGCGAGAAGGTAGCAGCCCTCTATGTTAGGAGGCTCCAGGAACGCCGCTCGACTGCACCTGGAGACACACTCCAGGCCTGCCTTATTCCACGTGCCTCAAGCCACAAATGTCTCTGCTGAAGATGTTCGAAACTCATTCTGCAGGCAGTGTGGAACCGTGAGGGACTGACTGTGAGCTCAAATCTCACTAGGATGTTGCCTTTGGACAAGGCGTTCAGCCAGCTTCTCAGGTTTGGAACCTACGAAGTTCCAAACAAAGTTCTGACAGGAATTACTCGGACATCGCTGGATTGAGCTTGGAGACACTAGTCTTGTGGGCCGGCACCTTCCGCTTCCCTCTCACAACACTTCTGTCACGCATCGAGCCTAGGCTTGTTAGCAGGAAAGTGTACCTGCACACAGGATGTGGGAGGTACAGGCCGTAAGCTCAACTCTCAGGAGTGTGTAGGCCTGGGAGGCCGATGTCTGCTACCCACTCATACATGGGAGTTGGAACCTAGCTACACTGTAATTGGCGAAGGCCGTCGTACATGGCTGTATTCAACTCAGGACACGTGAGGAGAGGACAGTCGCTTCCACAACCTGGCCTTGCTCCCCACCTCTCCCAGCACCTCACGTAAGGATGTCAACAGCTATATCTACAGGCAGGCAGGATGCGAGGGGGTCCTGCCCTCAGTTCAGCTCGCAAAAGGAAGCAGGCATCGAAGCCAGCTTTCTACTAGCTGCGTTCTTATGGCCGTGAGAACGTAGCAGCTTTGTGAGTCCTGTCGTTCCGTGAATACCGCTCCACTGCACCTGGAGACACAACCATTGAAGCCTGCTGCTTGCGTCCCATGAGCTGCTGACAAACATGTCTTGGGAGGATGTTCGTAACTCCATCTGCAGGCAGTGCAGGACCGCGGGTCAGCTCATCTCGCAGAAGGAAGTTCCTCAGAGAGACAGCATTCAACGCTCGCTGTACTCAGCTTTGGAAGTTAGTGTGGAGCTGCGATCTGAGGGAGGAATTCCTCAGAAGTCGCTGGATTCAGCTAAGAGACACTTGCCTCTCACCAAACTTGCGTCTCGTATCGAATGAAGTCCTTTGGAAGCGACGCGTGCAAGGGGTCAGCATGTGGGAGGTACAAGCAACAAGCTCTATCCACCGGAGGCCTTGGAGGCAACTGTCCGCTAGGCGCGACACTGACAAGGCAGACGCTTGGTTCTCACTCCGCAACCGCCACGCATAGAAGGAAATGCTGCGGAAGCGGACCGTACAGGCAGTCAGGGTGTGGGACATACAGGCCATAAGCTCACCTCTCAGACGTGCGTATCCCTGGCAGGCAGATGTCTGCTTCCCACGGAAACATGGGAGTTACAACCTGGCGACACTCTAATTGAAGAAGGCCGTTAGATACCGCTGCACTCAACTCAGATACACGTGAGGACAGGCCTGTCGCTTCCACATGCTTTTCACACCAACCTCTTCCGGCACCTAACATAAGGATGTTAGGACCTACGTCTGCAGGCAGTCAGGATGCAGGAGGGTCCTCCCCTCAGCTCAGCTCTCACAAGGAAGCAGACTTGGAAGCCAGCGTTCGAGTAGCTGCGTTCCTAGGGCCGCGAGAAGGTAGCAGCCCTCTATGTTAGGAGGCTCCAGGAACGCCGCTCGACTGCACCTGGAGACACACTCCAGGCCTGCCTTATTCCACGTGCCTCAAGCCACAAATGTCTCTGCTGAAGATGTTCGAAACTCATTCTGCAGGCAGTGTGGAACCGTGAGGGACTGACTGTGAGCTCAAATCTCACTAGGATGTTGCCTTTGGACAAGGCGGTCAGCCAGCTTCTCAGGTTTGGAATCTACTAAGTTCCAAACAAAGTTCTGACAGGAATTACTCGGACATCGCTGGATTGAGCTTGGAGACACTAGTCTTGTGGGCCGGCACCTTCCGCTTCCCTCTCACAACACTTCTGTCACGCATCGAGCCTAGGCTTGTTAGCAGGAAAGTGTACCTGCACACAGGATGTGGGAGGTACAGGCCGTAAGCTCAACTCTCAGGAGTGTGTAGGCCTGGGAGGCCGATGTCTGCTACCCACTCATACATGGGAGTTGGAACCTAGCTACACTGTAATTGGCGAAGGCCGTCGTACATGGCTGTATTCAACTCAGGACACGTGAGGAGAGGACAGTCGCTTCCACAACCTGGCCTTGCTCCCCACCTCTCCCAGCACCTCACGTAAGGATGTCAACAGCTATATCTACAGGCAGGCAGGATGCGAGGGGGTCCTGCCCTCAGTTCAGCTCGCAAAAGGAAGCAGGCATCGAAGCCAGCTTTCTACTAGCTGCGTTCTTATGGCCGTGAGAACGTAGCAGCTTTGTGAGCCCTGTCGTTCCGTGAATACCGCTCCACTGCACCTGGAGACACAACCATTGAAGCCTGCTGCTTGCGTCCCATGAGCTGCTGACAAACATGTCTTGGGAGGATGTTCGTAACTCCATCTGCAGGCAGTGCAGGACCGCGGGTCAGCTCATCTCGCAGAAGGAAGTTCCTCAGAGAGACAGCATTCAACGTGGTACTCAGCTTTGGAAGTTAGTGTGGAGCTCCGATCTGAGGATGGAATTCCTCAGAAGTCGCTGGATTCAGCTAAGAGACACTTGCCTCTCACCAAACCTGCGTCTCGTATCGAATGAAGTCCTTTGGAAGCGAGGTGTGCAAGGGGTCAGCATGTGGGAGGTACAAGCAACAAGCTCTATCCACCGGAGGCCTTGGAGGCAACTGTCCGCTAGGCACGACACTGACAAGGCAGACGCTTGGTTCTCACTCCGCAACCGCCACGCATAGAAGGAAATGCTGCGGAAGCGGACCGTACAGGCAGTCAGGGTGTGGGACATACAGGCCATAAGCTCACCTCTCAGACGTGCGTATCCCTGGCAGGCAGATGTCTGCTTCCCACGGAAACATGGGAGTTACAACCTGGCGACACTCTAATTGAAGAAGGCCGTTAGATACCGCTGCACTCAACTCAGATACACGTGAGGACAGGCCTGTCGCTTCCACATGCTTTTCACACCAACCTCTTCCGGCACCTAACATAAGGATGTTAGGACCTACGTCTGCAGGCAGTCAGGATGCAGGAGGGTCCTCCCCTCAGCTCAGCTCTCACAAGGAAGCAGACTTGGAAGCCAGCGTTCGAGTAGCTGCGTTCCTAGGGCCGCGAGAAGGTAGCAGCCCTCTATGTTAGGAGGCTCCAGGAACGCCGCTCGACTGCACCTGGAGACACACTCCAGGCCTGCCTTATTCCACGTGCCTCAAGCCACAAATGTCTCTGCTGAAGATGTTCGAAACTCATTCTGCAGGCAGTGTGGAACCGTGAGGGACTGACTGTGAGCTCAAATCTCACTAGGATGTTGCCTTTGGACAAGGCGTTCAGCCAGCTTCTCAGGTTTGGAACCTACGAAGTTCCAAACAAAGTTCTGACAGGAATTACTCGGACATCGCTGGATTGAGCTTGGAGACACTAGTCTTGTGGGCCGGCACCTTCCGCTTCCCTCTCACAACACTTCTGTCACGCATCGAGCCTAGGCTTGTTAGCAGGAAAGTGTACCTGCACACAGGATGTGGGAGGTACAGGCCGTAAGCTCAACTCTCAGGAGTGTGTAGGCCTGGGAGGCCGATGTCTGCTACCCACTCATACATGGGAGTTGGAACCTAGCTACACTGTAATTGGCGAAGGCCGTCGTACATGGCTGTATTCAACTCAGGACACGTGAGGAGAGGACAGTCGCTTCCACAACCTGGCCTTGCTCCCCACCTCTCCCAGCACCTCACGTAAGGATGTCAACAGCTATATCTACAGGCAGGCAGGATGCGAGGGGGTCCTGCCCTCAGTTCAGCTCGCAAAAGGAAGCAGGCATCGAAGCCAGCTTTCTACTAGCTGCGTTCTTATGGCCGTGAGAACGTAGCAGCTTTGTGAGTCCTGTCGTTCCGTGAATACCGCTCCACTGCACCTGGAGACACAACCATTGAAGCCTGCTGCTTGCGTCCCATGAGCTGCTGACAAACATGTCTTGGGAGGATGTTCGTAACTCCATCTGCAGGCAGTGCAGGACCGCGGGTCAGCTCATCTCGCAGAAGGAAGTTCCTCAGAGAGACAGCATTCAACGCTCGCTGTACTCAGCTTTGGAAGTTAGTGTGGAGCTGCGATCTGAGGGAGGAATTCCTCAGAAGTCGCTGGATTCAGCTAAGAGACACTTGCCTCTCACCAAACTTGCGTCTCGTATCGAATGAAGTCCTTTGGAAGCGACGCGTGCAAGGGGTCAGCATGTGGGAGGTACAAGCAACAAGCTCTATCCACCGGAGGCCTTGGAGGCAACTGTCCGCTAGGCGCGACACTGACAAGGCAGACGCTTGGTTCTCACTCCGCAACCGCCACGCATAGAAGGAAATGCTGCGGAAGCGGACCGTACAGGCAGTCAGGGTGTGGGACATACAGGCCATAAGCTCACCTCTCAGACGTGCGTATCCCTGGCAGGCAGATGTCTGCTTCCCACGGAAACATGGGAGTTACAACCTGGCGACACTCTAATTGAAGAAGGCCGTTAGATACCGCTGCACTCAACTCAGATACACGTGAGGACAGGCCTGTCGCTTCCACATGCTTTTCACACCAACCTCTTCCGGCACCTAACATAAGGATGTTAGGACCTACGTCTGCAGGCAGTCAGGATGCAGGAGGGTCCTCCCCTCAGCTCAGCTCTCACAAGGAAGCAGACTTGGAAGCCAGCGTTCGAGTAGCTGCGTTCCTAGGGCCGCGAGAAGGTAGCAGCCCTCTATGTTAGGAGGCTCCAGGAACGCCGCTCGACTGCACCTGGAGACACACTCCAGGCCTGCCTTATTCCACGTGCCTCAAGCCACAAATGTCTCTGCTGAAGATGTTCGAAACTCATTCTGCAGGCAGTGTGGAACCGTGAGGGACTGACTGTGAGCTCAAATCTCACTAGGATGTTGCCTTTGGACAAGGCGTTCAGCCAGCTTCTCAGGTTTGGAACCTACGAAGTTCCAAACAAAGTTCTGACAGGAATTACTCGGACATCGCTGGATTGAGCTTGGAGACACTAGTCTTGTGGGCCGGCACCTTCCGCTTCCCTCTCACAACACTTCTGTCACGCATCGAGCCTAGGCTTGTTAGCAGGAAAGTGTACCTGCACACAGGATGTGGGAGGTACAGGCCGTAAGCTCAACTCTCAGGAGTGTGTAGGCCTGGGAGGCCGATGTCTGCTACCCACTCATACATGGGAGTTGGAACCTAGCTACACTGTAATTGGCGAAGGCCGTCGTACATGGCTGTATTCAACTCAGGACACGTGAGGAGAGGACAGTCGCTTCCACAACCTGGCCTTGCTCCCCACCTCTCCCAGCACCTCACGTAAGGATGTCAACAGCTATATCTACAGGCAGGCAGGATGCGAGGGGGTCCTGCCCTCAGTTCAGCTCGCAAAAGGAAGCAGGCATCGAAGCCAGCTTTCTACTAGCTGCGTTCTTATGGCCGTGAGAACGTAGCAGCTTTGTGAGTCCTGTCGTTCCGTGAATACCGCTCCACTGCACCTGGAGACACAACCATTGAAGCCTGCTGCTTGCGTCCCATGAGCTGCTGACAAACATGTCTTGGGAGGATGTTCGTAACTCCATCTGCAGGCAGTGCAGGACCGCGGGTCAGCTCATCTCGCAGAAGGAAGTTCCTCAGAGAGACAGCATTCAACGCTGTACTCAGCTTTGGAAGTTAGTGTGGAGCTGCGATCTGAGGGAGGAATTCCTCAGAAGTCGCTGGATTCAGCTAAGAGACACTTGCCTCTCACCAAACTTGCGTCTCGTATCGAATGAAGTCCTTTGGAAGCGACGCGTGCAAGGGGTCAGCATGTGGGAGGTACAAGCAACAAGCTCTATCCACCGGAGGCCTTGGAGGCAACTGTCCGCTAGGCGCGACACTGACAAGGCAGACGCTTGGTTCTCACTCCGCAACCGCCACGCATAGAAGGAAATGCTGCGGAAGCGGACCGTACAGGCAGTCAGGGTGTGGGACATACAGGCCATAAGCTCACCTCTCAGACGTGCGTATCCCTGGCAGGCAGATGTCTGCTTCCCACGGAAACATGGGAGTTACAACCTGGCGACACTCTAATTGAAGAAGGCCGTTAGATACCGCTGCACTCAACTCAGATACACGTGAGGACAGGCCTGTCGCTTCCACATGCTTTTCACACCAACCTCTTCCGGCACCTAACATAAGGATGTTAGGACCTACGTCTGCAGGCAGTCAGGATGCAGGAGGGTCCTCCCCTCAGCTCAGCTCTCACAAGGAAGCAGACTTGGAAGCCAGCGTTCGAGTAGCTGCGTTCCTAGGGCCGCGAGAAGGTAGCAGCCCTCTATGTTAGGAGGCTCCAGGAACGCCGCTCGACTGCACCTGGAGACACACTCCAGGCCTGCCTTATTCCACGTGCCCCAAGCCACAAATGTCTCTGCTGAAGATGTTCGAAACTCATTCTGCAGGCAGTGTGGAACCCTGAGGGACTGACTGTGAGCTCAAATCTCACTAGGATGTTGCCTTTGGACAAGGCGTTCAGCCAGCTTCTCAGGTTTGGAACCTACGAAGTTCCAAACAAAGTTCTGACAGGAATTACTAGGACATCGCTGGATTGAGCTTGGAGACACTAGTCTTGTGGGCCGGCACCTTCCGCTTCCCTCTCACAACACTTCTGTCACGCATCGAGCCTAGGCTTGTTAGCAGGAAAGTGTACCTGCACACAGGATGTGGGAGGTACAGGCCGTAAGCTCAACTCTCAGGAGTGTGTAGGCCTGGGAGGCCGATGTCTGCTACCCACTCATACATGGGAGTTGGAACCTAGCTACACTGTAATTGGCGAAGGCCGTCGTACATGGCTGTATTCAACTCAGGACACGTGAGGAGAGGACAGTCGCTTCCACAACCTGGCCTTGCTCCCCACCTCTCCCAGCACCTCACGTAAGGATGTCAACAGCTATATCTACAGGCAGGCAGGATGCGAGGGGGTCCTGCCCTCAGTTCAGCTCGCAAAAGGAAGCAGGCATCGAAGCCAGCTTTCTACTAGCTGCGTTCTTATGGCCGTGAGAACGTAGCAGCTTTGTGAGTCCTGTCGTTCCGTGAATACCGCTCCACTGCACCTGGAGACACAACCATTGAAGCCTGCTGCTTGCGTCCCATGAGCTGCTGACAAACATGTCTTGGGAGGATGTTCGTAACTCCATCTGCAGGCAGTGCAGGACCGCGGGTCAGCTCATCTCGCAGAAGGAAGTTCCTCAGAGAGACAGCATTCAACGCTCGCTGTACTCAGCTTTGGAAGTTAGTGTGGAGCTGCGATCTGAGGGAGGAATTCCTCAGAAGTCGCTGGATTCAGCTAAGAGACACTTGCCTCTCACCAAACTTGCGTCTCGTATCGAATGAAGTCCTTTGGAAGCGACGCGTGCAAGGGGTCAGCATGTGGGAGGTACAAGCAACAAGCTCTATCCACCGGAGGCCTTGGAGGCAACTGTCCGCTAGGCGCGACACTGACAAGGCAGACGCTTGGTTCTCACTCCGCAACCGCCACGCATAGAAGGAAATGCTGCGGAAGCGGACCGTACAGGCAGTCAGGGTGTGGGACATACAGGCCATAAGCTCACCTCTCAGACGTGCGTATCCCTGGCAGGCAGATGTCTGCTTCCCACGGAAACATGGGAGTTACAACCTGGCGACACTCTAATTGAAGAAGGCCGTTAGATACCGCTGCACTCAACTCAGATACACGTGAGGACAGGCCTGTCGCTTCCACATGCTTTTCACACCAACCTCTTCCGGCACCTAACATAAGGATGTTAGGACCTACGTCTGCAGGCAGTCAGGATGCAGGAGGGTCCTCCCCTCAGCTCAGCTCTCACAAGGAAGCAGACTTGGAAGCCAGCGTTCGAGTAGCTGCGTTCCTAGGGCCGCGAGAAGGTAGCAGCCCTCTATGTTAGGAGGCTCCAGGAACGCCGCTCTACTGCACCTGGAGACACACTCCAGGCCTGCCTTATTCCACGTGCCTCAAGCCACAAATGTCTCTGCTGAAGATGTTCGAAACTCATTCTGCAGGCAGTGTGGAACCGTGAGGGACTGACTGTGAGCTCAAATCTCACTAGGATGTTGCCTTTGGACAAGGCGTTCAGCCAGCTTCTCAGGTTTGGAATCTACTAAGTTCCAAACAAAGTTCTGACAGGAATTACTCGGACATCGCTGGATTGAGCTTGGAGACACTAGTCTTGTGGGCCGGCACCTTCCGCTTCCCTCTCACAACACTTCTGTCACGCATCGAGCCTAGGCTTGTTAGCAGGAAAGTGTACCTGCACACAGGATGTGGGAGGTACAGGCCGTAAGCTCAACTCTCAGGAGTGTGTAGGCCTGGGAGGCCGATGTCTGCTACCCACTCATACATGGGAGTTGGAACCTAGCTACACTGTAATTGGCGAAGGCCGTCGTACATGGCTGTATTCAACTCAGGACACGTGAGGAGAGGACAGTCGCTTCCACAACCTGGCCTTGCTCCCCACCTCTCCCAGCACCTCACGTAAGGATGTCAACAGCTATATCTACAGGCAGGCAGGATGCGAGGGGGTCCTGCCCTCAGTTCAGCTCGCAAAAGGAAGCAGGCATCGAAGCCAGCTTTCTACTAGCTGCGTTCTTATGGCCGTGAGAACGTAGCAGCTTTGTGAGTCCTGTCGTTCCGTGAATACCGCTCCACTGCACCTGGAGACACAACCATTGAAGCCTGCTGCTTGCGTCCCATGAGCTGCTGACAAACATGTCTTGGGAGGATGTTCGTAACTCCATCTGCAGGCAGTGCAGGACCGCGGGTCAGCTCATCTCGCAGAAGGAAGTTCCTCAGAGAGACAGCATTCAACGCTCGCTGTACTCAGCTTTGGAAGTTAGTGTGGAGCTGCGATCTGAGGGAGGAATTCCTCAGAAGTCGCTGGATTCAGCTAAGAGACACTTGCCTCTCACCAAACTTGCGTCTCGTATCGAATGAAGTCCTTTGGAAGCGACGCGTGCAAGGGGTCAGCATGTGGGAGGTACAAGCAACAAGCTCTATCCACCGGAGGCCTTGGAGGCAACTGTCCGCTAGGCGCGACACTGACAAGGCAGACGCTTGGTTCTCACTCCGCAACCGCCACGCATAGAAGGAAATGCTGCGGAAGCGGACCGTACAGGCAGTCAGGGTGTGGGACATACAGGCCATAAGCTCACCTCTCAGACGTGCGTATCCCTGGCAGGCAGATGTCTGCTTCCCACGGAAACATGGGAGTTACAACCTGGCGACACTCTAATTGAAGAAGGCCGTTAGATACCGCTGCACTCAACTCAGATACACGTGAGGACAGGCCTGTCGCTTCCACATGCTTTTCACACCAACCTCTTCCGGCACCTAACATAAGGATGTTAGGACCTACGTCTGCAGGCAGTCAGGATGCAGGAGGGTCCTCCCCTCAGCTCAGCTCTCACAAGGAAGCAGACTTGGAAGCCAGCGTTCGAGTAGCTGCGTTCCTAGGGCCGCGAGAAGGTAGCAGCCCTCTATGTTAGGAGGCTCCAGGAACGCCGCTCGACTGCACCTGGAGACACACTCCAGGCCTGCCTTATTCCACGTGCCTCAAGCCACAAATGTCTCTGCTGAAGATGTTCGAAACTCATTCTGCAGGCAGTGTGGAACCGTGAGGGACTGACTGTGAGCTCAAATCTCACTAGGATGTTGCCTTTGGACAAGGCGTTCAGCCAGCTTCTCAGGTTTGGAACCTACGAAGTTCCAAACAAAGTTCTGACAGGAATTACTCGGACATCGCTGGATTGAGCTTGGAGACACTAGTCTTGTGGGCCGGCACCTTCCGCTTCCCTCTCACAACACTTCTGTCACGCATCGAGCCTAGGCTTGTTAGCAGGAAAGTGTACCTGCACACAGGATGTGGGAGGTACAGGCCGTAAGCTCAACTCTCAGGAGTGTGTAGGCCTGGGAGGCCGATGTCTGCTACCCACTCATACATGGGAGTTGGAACCTAGCTACACTGTAATTGGCGAAGGCCGTCGTACATGGCTGTATTCAACTCAGGACACGTGAGGAGAGGACAGTCGCTTCCACAACCTGGCCTTGCTCCCCACCTCTCCCAGCACCTCACGTAAGGATGTCAACAGCTATATCTACAGGCAGGCAGGATGCGAGGGGGTCCTGCCCTCAGTTCAGCTCGCAAAAGGAAGCAGGCATCGAAGCCAGCTTTCTACTAGCTGCGTTCTTATGGCCGTGAGAACGTAGCAGCTTTGTGAGTCCTGTCGTTCCGTGAATACCGCTCCACTGCACCTGGAGACACAACCATTGAAGCCTGCTGCTTGCGTCCCATGAGCTGCTGACAAACATGTCTTGGGAGGATGTTCGTAACTCCATCTGCAGGCAGTGCAGGACCGCGGGTCAGCTCATCTCGCAGAAGGAAGTTCCTCAGAGAGACAGCATTCAACGCTCGCTGTACTCAGCTTTGGAAGTTAGTGTGGAGCTGCGATCTGAGGGAGGAATTCCTCAGAAGTCGCTGGATTCAGCTAAGAGACACTTGCCTCTCACCAAACTTGCGTCTCGTATCGAATGAAGTCCTTTGGAAGCGACGCGTGCAAGGGGTCAGCATGTGGGAGGTACAAGCAACAAGCTCTATCCACCGGAGGCCTTGGAGGCAACTGTCCGCTAGGCGCGACACTGACAAGGCAGACGCTTGGTTCTCACTCCGCAACCGCCACGCATAGAAGGAAATGCTGCGGAAGCGGACCGTACAGGCAGTCAGGGTGTGGGACATACAGGCCATAAGCTCACCTCTCAGACGTGCGTATCCCTGGCAGGCAGATGTCTGCTTCCCACGGAAACATGGGAGTTACAACCTGGCGACACTCTAATTGAAGAAGGCCGTTAGATACCGCTGCACTCAACTCAGATACACGTGAGGACAGGCCTGTCGCTTCCACATGCTTTTCACACCAACCTCTTCCGGCACCTAACATAAGGATGTTAGGACCTACGTCTGCAGGCAGTCAGGATGCAGGAGGGTCCTCCCCTCAGCTCAGCTCTCACAAGGAAGCAGACTTGGAAGCCAGCGTTCGAGTAGCTGCGTTCCTAGGGCCGCGAGAAGGTAGCAGCCCTCTATGTTAGGAGGCTCCAGGAACGCCGCTCGACTGCACCTGGAGACACACTCCAGGCCTGCCTTATTCCACGTGCCTCAAGCCACAAATGTCTCTGCTGAAGATGTTCGAAACTCATTCTGCAGGCAGTGTGGAACCGTGAGGGACTGACTGTGAGCTCAAATCTCACTAGGATGTTGCCTTTGGACAAGGCGTTCAGCCAGCTTCTCAGGTTTGGAATCTACTAAGTTCCAAACAAAGTTCTGACAGGAATTACTCGGACATCGCTGGATTGAGCTTGGAGACACTAGTCTTGTGGGCCGGCACCTTCCGCTTCCCTCTCACAACACTTCTGTCACGCATCGAGCCTAGGCTTGTTAGCAGGAAAGTGTACCTGCACACAGGATGTGGGAGGTACAGGCCGTAAGCTCAACTCTCAGGAGTGTGTAGGCCTGGGAGGCCGATGTCTGCTACCCACTCATACATGGGAGTTGGAACCTAGCTACACTGTAATTGGCGAAGGCCGTCGTACATGGCTGTATTCAACTCAGGACACGTGAGGAGAGGACAGTCGCTTCCACAACCTGGCCTTGCTCCCCACCTCTCCCAGCACCTCACGTAAGGATGTCAACAGCTATATCTACAGGCAGGCAGGATGCGAGGGGGTCCTGCCCTCAGTTCAGCTCGCAAAAGGAAGCAGGCATCGAAGCCAGCTTTCTACTAGCTGCGTTCTTATGGCCGTGAGAACGTAGCAGCTTTGTGAGCCCTGTCGTTCCGTGAATACCGCTCCACTGCACCTGGAGACACAACCATTGAAGCCTGCTGCTTGCGTCCCATGAGCTGCTGACAAACATGTCTTGGGAGGATGTTCGTAACTCCATCTGCAGGCAGTGCAGGACCGCGGGTCAGCTCATCTCGCAGAAGGAAGTTCCTCAGAGAGACAGCATTCAACGTGGTACTCAGCTTTGGAAGTTAGTGTGGAGCTCCGATCTGAGGATGGAATTCCTCAGAAGTCGCTGGATTCAGCTAAGAGACACTTGCCTCTCACCAAACCTGCGTCTCGTATCGAATGAAGTCCTTTGGAAGCGAGGTGTGCAAGGGGTCAGCATGTGGGAGGTACAAGCAACAAGCTCTATCCACCGGAGGCCTTGGAGGCAACTGTCCGCTAGGCACGACACTGACAAGGCAGACGCTTGGTTCTCACTCCGCAACCGCCACGCATAGAAGGAAATGCTGCGGAAGCGGACCGTACAGGCAGTCAGGGTGTGGGACATACAGGCCATAAGCTCACCTCTCAGACGTGCGTATCCCTGGCAGGCAGATGTCTGCTTCCCACGGAAACATGGGAGTTACAACCTGGCGACACTCTAATTGAAGAAGGCCGTTAGATACCGCTGCACTCAACTCAGATACACGTGAGGACAGGCCTGTCGCTTCCACATGCTTTTCACACCAACCTCTTCCGGCACCTAACATAAGGATGTTAGGACCTACGTCTGCAGGCAGTCAGGATGCAGGAGGGTCCTCCCCTCAGCTCAGCTCTCACAAGGAAGCAGACTTGGAAGCCAGCGTTCGAGTAGCTGCGTTCCTAGGGCCGCGAGAAGGTAGCAGCCCTCTATGTTAGGAGGCTCCAGGAACGCCGCTCGACTGCACCTGGAGACACACTCCAGGCCTGCCTTATTCCACGTGCCTCAAGCCACAAATGTCTCTGCTGAAGATGTTCGAAACTCATTCTGCAGGCAGTGTGGAACCGTGAGGGACTGACTGTGAGCTCAAATCTCACTAGGATGTTGCCTTTGGACAAGGCGTTCAGCCAGCTTCTCAGGTTTGGAACCTACGAAGTTCCAAACAAAGTTCTGACAGGAATTACTCGGACATCGCTGGATTGAGCTTGGAGACACTAGTCTTGTGGGCCGGCACCTTCCGCTTCCCTCTCACAACACTTCTGTCACGCATCGAGCCTAGGCTTGTTAGCAGGAAAGTGTACCTGCACACAGGATGTGGGAGGTACAGGCCGTAAGCTCAACTCTCAGGAGTGTGTAGGCCTGGGAGGCCGATGTCTGCTACCCACTCATACATGGGAGTTGGAACCTAGCTACACTGTAATTGGCGAAGGCCGTCGTACATGGCTGTATTCAACTCAGGACACGTGAGGAGAGGACAGTCGCTTCCACAACCTGGCCTTGCTCCCCACCTCTCCCAGCACCTCACGTAAGGATGTCAACAGCTATATCTACAGGCAGGCAGGATGCGAGGGGGTCCTGCCCTCAGTTCAGCTCGCAAAAGGAAGCAGGCATCGAAGCCAGCTTTCTACTAGCTGCGTTCTTATGGCCGTGAGAACGTAGCAGCTTTGTGAGCCCTGTCGTTCCGTGAATACCGCTCCACTGCACCTGGAGACACAACCATTGAAGCCTGCTGCTTGCGTCCCATGAGCTGCTGACAAACATGTCTTGGGAGGATGTTCGTAACTCCATCTGCAGGCAGTGCAGGACCGCGGGTCAGCTCATCTCGCAGAAGGAAGTTCCTCAGAGAGACAGCATTCAACGTGGTACTCAGCTTTGGAAGTTAGTGTGGAGCTCCGATCTGAGGATGGAATTCCTCAGAAGTCGCTGGATTCAGCTAAGAGACACTTGCCTCTCACCAAACCTGCGTCTCGTATCGAATGAAGTCCTTTGGAAGCGAGGTGTGCAAGGGGTCAGCATGTGGGAGGTACAAGCAACAAGCTCTATCCACCGGAGGCCTTGGAGGCAACTGTCCGCTAGGCACGACACTGACAAGGCAGACGCTTGGTTCTCACTCCGCAACCGCCACGCATAGAAGGAAATGCTGCGGAAGCGGACCGTACAGGCAGTCAGGGTGTGGGACATACAGGCCATAAGCTCACCTCTCAGACGTGCGTATCCCTGGCAGGCAGATGTCTGCTTCCCACGGAAACATGGGAGTTACAACCTGGCGACACTCTAATTGAAGAAGGCCGTTAGATACCGCTGCACTCAACTCAGATACACGTGAGGACAGGCCTGTCGCTTCCACATGCTTTTCACACCAACCTCTTCCGGCACCTAACATAAGGATGTTAGGACCTACGTCTGCAGGCAGTCAGGATGCAGGAGGGTCCTCCCCTCAGCTCAGCTCTCACAAGGAAGCAGACTTGGAAGCCAGCGTTCGAGTAGCTGCGTTCCTAGGGCCGCGAGAAGGTAGCAGCCCTCTATGTTAGGAGGCTCCAGGAACGCCGCTCGACTGCACCTGGAGACACACTCCAGGCCTGCCTTATTCCACGTGCCTCAAGCCACAAATGTCTCTGCTGAAGATGTTCGAAACTCATTCTGCAGGCAGTGTGGAACCGTGAGGGACTGACTGTGAGCTCAAATCTCACTAGGATGTTGCCTTTGGACAAGGCGTTCAGCCAGCTTCTCAGGTTTGGAATCTACTAAGTTCCAAACAAAGTTCTGACAGGAATTACTCGGACATCGCTGGATTGAGCTTGGAGACACTAGTCTTGTGGGCCGGCACCTTCCGCTTCCCTCTCACAACACTTCTGTCACGCATCGAGCCTAGGCTTGTTAGCAGGAAAGTGTACCTGCACACAGGATGTGGGAGGTACAGGCCGTAAGCTCAACTCTCAGGAGTGTGTAGGCCTGGGAGGCCGATGTCTGCTACCCACTCATACATGGGAGTTGGAACCTAGCTACACTGTAATTGGCGAAGGCCGTCGTACATGGCTGTATTCAACTCAGGACACGTGAGGAGAGGACAGTCGCTTCCACAACCTGGCCTTGCTCCCCACCTCTCCCAGCACCTCACGTAAGGATGTCAACAGCTATATCTACAGGCAGGCAGGATGCGAGGGGGTCCTGCCCTCAGTTCAGCTCGCAAAAGGAAGCAGGCATCGAAGCCAGCTTTCTACTAGCTGCGTTCTTATGGCCGTGAGAATGAAGCAGCTTTGTGAGTCCTGTCGTTCCGTGAATACCGCTCCACTGCACCTGGAGACACAACCATTGAAGCCTGCTGCTTGCGTCCCATGAGCTGCTGACAAACATGTCTTGGGAGGATGTTCGTAACTCCATCTGCAGGCAGTGCAGGACCGCGGGTCAGCTCATCTCGCAGAAGGAAGTTCCTCAGAGAGACAGCATTTAACGCTGTACTCAGCTTTGGAAGTTAGTGTGGAGCTGCGATCTGAGGGAGGAATTCCTCAGAAGTCGCTGGATTCAGCTAAGAGACACTTGCCTCTCACCAAACTTGCGTCTCGTATCGAATGAAGTCCTTTGGAAGCGACGCGTGCAAGGGGTCAGCATGTGGGAGGTACAAGCAACAAGCTCTATCCACCGGAGGCCTTGGAGGCAACTGTCCGCTAGGCGCGACACTGACAAGGCAGACGCTTGGTTCTCACTCCGCAACCGCCACGCATAGAAGGAAATGCTGCGGAAGCGGACCGTACAGGCAGTCAGGGTGTGGGACATACAGGCCATAAGCTCACCTCTCAGACGTGCGTATCCCTGGCAGGCAGATGTCTGCTTCCCACGGAAACATGGGAGTTACAACCTGGCGACACTCTAATTGAAGAAGGCCGTTAGATACCGCTGCACTCAACTCAGATACACGTGAGGACAGGCCTGTCGCTTCCACATGCTTTTCACACCAACCTCTTCCGGCACCTAACATAAGGATGTTAGGACCTACGTCTGCAGGCAGTCAGGATGCAGGAGGGTCCTCCCCTCAGCTCAGCTCTCACAAGGAAGCAGACTTGGAAGCCAGCGTTCGAGTAGCTGCGTTCCTAGGGCCGCGAGAAGGTAGCAGCCCTCTATGTTAGGAGGCTCCAGGAACGCCGCTCTACTGCACCTGGAGACACACTCCAGGCCTGCCTTATTCCACGTGCGTCTCACAAGCCACAAATGTCTCTGCTGAAGATGTTCGAAACTCATTCTGCAGGCAGTGTGGAACCGTGAGGGACTGACTGTGAGCTCAAATCTCACTAGGATGTTGCCTTTGGACAAGGCGTTCAGCCAGCTTCTCAGGTTTGGAATCTACTAAGTTCCAAACAAAGTTCTGACAGGAATTACTCGGACATCGCTGGATTGAGCTTGGAGACACTAGTCTTGTGGGCTGGCACCTTCCGCTTCCCTCTCACAACACTTCTGTCACGCATCGAGCCTAGGCTTGTTAGCAGGAAAGTGTACCTGCACACAGGATGTGGGAGGTACAGGCCGTAAGCTCAACTCTCAGGAGTGTGTAGGCCTGGGAGGCCGATGTCTGCTACCCACTCATACATGGGAGTTGGAACCTAGCTACACTGTAATTGGCGAAGGCCGTCGTACATGGCTGTATTCAACTCAGGACACGTGAGGAGAGGACAGTCGCTTCCACAACCTGGCCTTGCTCCCCACCTCTCCCAGCACCTCACGTAAGGATGTCAACAGCTATATCTACAGGCAGGCAGGATGCGAGGGGGTCCTGCCCTCAGTTCAGCTCGCAAAAGGAAGCAGGCATCGAAGCCAGCTTTCTACTAGCTGCGTTCTTATGGCCGTGAGAACGTAGCAGCTTTGTGAGTCCTGTCGTTCCGTGAATACCGCTCCACTGCACCTGGAGACACAACCATTGAAGCCTGCTGCTTGCGTCCCATGAGCTGCTGACAAACATGTCTTGGGAGGATGTTCGTAACTCCATCTGCAGGCAGTGCAGGACCGCGGGTCAGCTCATCTCGCAGAAGGAAGTTCCTCAGAGAGACAGCATTCAACGCTCGCTGTACTCAGCTTTGGAAGTTAGTGTGGAGCTGCGATCTGAGGGAGGAATTCCTCAGAAGTCGCTGGATTCAGCTAAGAGACACTTGCCTCTCACCAAACTTGCGTCTCGTATCGAATGAAGTCCTTTGGAAGCGACGCGTGCAAGGGGTCAGCATGTGGGAGGTACAAGCAACAAGCTCTATCCACCGGAGGCCTTGGAGGCAACTGTCCGCTAGGCGCGACACTGACAAGGCAGACGCTTGGTTCTCACTCCGCAACCGCCACGCATAGAAGGAAATGCTGCGGAAGCGGACCGTACAGGCAGTCAGGGTGTGGGACATACAGGCCATAAGCTCACCTCTCAGACGTGCGTATCCCTGGCAGGCAGATGTCTGCTTCCCACGGAAACATGGGAGTTACAACCTGGCGACACTCTAATTGAAGAAGGCCGTTAGATACCGCTGCACTCAACTCAGATACACGTGAGGACAGGCCTGTCGCTTCCACATGCTTTTCACACCAACCTCTTCCGGCACCTAACATAAGGATGTTAGGACCTACGTCTGCAGGCAGTCAGGATGCAGGAGGGTCCTCCCCTCAGCTCAGCTCTCACAAGGAAGCAGACTTGGAAGCCAGCGTTCGAGTAGCTGCGTTCCTAGGGCCGCGAGAAGGTAGCAGCCCTCTATGTTAGGAGGCTCCAGGAACGCCGCTCGACTGCACCTGGAGACACACTCCAGGCCTGCCTTATTCCACGTGCCTCAAGCCACAAATGTCTCTGCTGAAGATGTTCGAAACTCATTCTGCAGGCAGTGTGGAACCCTGAGGGACTGACTGTGAGCTCAAATCTCACTAGGATGTTGCCTTTGGACAAGGCGTTCAGCCAGCTTCTCAGGTTTGGAACCTACGAAGTTCCAAACAAAGTTCTGACAGGAATTACTCGGACATCGCTGGATTGAGCTTGGAGACACTAGTCTTGTGGGCCGGCACCTTCCGCTTCCCTCTCACAACACTTCTGTCACGCATCGAGCCTAGGCTTGTTAGCAGGAAAGTGTACCTGCACACAGGATGTGGGAGGTACAGGCCGTAAGCTCAACTCTCAGGAGTGTGTAGGCCTGGGAGGCCGATGTCTGCTACCCACTCATACATGGGAGTTGGAACCTAGCTACACTGTAATTGGCGAAGGCCGTCGTACATGGCTGTATTCAACTCAGGACACGTGAGGAGAGGACAGTCGCTTCCACAACCTGGCCTTGCTCCCCACCTCTCCCAGCACCTCACGTAAGGATGTCAACAGCTATATCTACAGGCAGGCAGGATGCGAGGGGGTCCTGCCCTCAGTTCAGCTCGCAAAAGGAAGCAGGCATCGAAGCCAGCTTTCTACTAGCTGCGTTCTTATGGCCGTGAGAACGTAGCAGCTTTGTGAGTCCTGTCGTTCCGTGAATACCGCTCCACTGCACCTGGAGACACAACCATTGAAGCCTGCTGCTTGCGTCCCATGAGCTGCTGACAAACATGTCTTGGGAGGATGTTCGTAACTCCATCTGCAGGCAGTGCAGGACCGCGGGTCAGCTCATCTCGCAGAAGGAAGTTCCTCAGAGAGACAGCATTCAACGCTGTACTCAGCTTTGGAAGTTAGTGTGGAGCTGCGATCTGAGGGAGGAATTCCTCAGAAGTCGCTGGATTCAGCTAAGAGACACTTGCCTCTCACCAAACTTGCGTCTCGTATCGAATGAAGTCCTTTGGAAGCGACGCGTGCAAGGGGTCAGCATGTGGGAGGTACAAGCAACAAGCTCTATCCACCGGAGGCCTTGGAGGCAACTGTCCGCTAGGCGCGACACTGACAAGGCAGACGCTTGGTTCTCACTCCGCAACCGCCACGCATAGAAGGAAATGCTGCGGAAGCGGACCGTACAGGCAGTCAGGGTGTGGGACATACAGGCCATAAGCTCACCTCTCAGACGTGCGTATCCCTGGCAGGCAGATGTCTGCTTCCCACGGAAACATGGGAGTTACAACCTGGCGACACTCTAATTGAAGAAGGCCGTTAGATACCGCTGCACTCAACTCAGATACACGTGAGGACAGGCCTGTCGCTTCCACATGCTTTTCACACCAACCTCTTCCGGCACCTAACATAAGGATGTTAGGACCTACGTCTGCAGGCAGTCAGGATGCAGGAGGGTCCTCCCCTCAGCTCAGCTCTCACAAGGAAGCAGACTTGGAAGCCAGCGTTCGAGTAGCTGCGTTCCTAGGGCCGCGAGAAGGTAGCAGCCCTCTATGTTAGGAGGCTCCAGGAACGCCGCTCGACTGCACCTGGAGACACACTCCAGGCCTGCCTTATTCCACGTGCCCCAAGCCACAAATGTCTCTGCTGAAGATGTTCGAAACTCATTCTGCAGGCAGTGTGGAACCCTGAGGGACTGACTGTGAGCTCAAATCTCACTAGGATGTTGCCTTTGGACAAGGCGTTCAGCCAGCTTCTCAGGTTTGGAACCTACGAAGTTCCAAACAAAGTTCTGACAGGAATTACTAGGACATCGCTGGATTGAGCTTGGAGACACTAGTCTTGTGGGCCGGCACCTTCCGCTTCCCTCTCACAACACTTCTGTCACGCATCGAGCCTAGGCTTGTTAGCAGGAAAGTGTACCTGCACACAGGATGTGGGAGGTACAGGCCGTAAGCTCAACTCTCAGGAGTGTGTAGGCCTGGGAGGCCGATGTCTGCTACCCACTCATACATGGGAGTTGGAACCTAGCTACACTGTAATTGGCGAAGGCCGTCGTACATGGCTGTATTCAACTCAGGACACGTGAGGAGAGGACAGTCGCTTCCACAACCTGGCCTTGCTCCCCACCTCTCCCAGCACCTCACGTAAGGATGTCAACAGCTATATCTACAGGCAGGCAGGATGCGAGGGGGTCCTGCCCTCAGTTCAGCTCGCAAAAGGAAGCAGGCATCGAAGCCAGCTTTCTACTAGCTGCGTTCTTATGGCCGTGAGAACGTAGCAGCTTTGTGAGTCCTGTCGTTCCGTGAATACCGCTCCACTGCACCTGGAGACACAACCATTGAAGCCTGCTGCTTGCGTCCCATGAGCTGCTGACAAACATGTCTTGGGAGGATGTTCGTAACTCCATCTGCAGGCAGTGCAGGACCGCGGGTCAGCTCATCTCGCAGAAGGAAGTTCCTCAGAGAGACAGCATTCAACGCTCGCTGTACTCAGCTTTGGAAGTTAGTGTGGAGCTGCGATCTGAGGGAGGAATTCCTCAGAAGTCGCTGGATTCAGCTAAGAGACACTTGCCTCTCACCAAACCTGCGTCTCGTATCGAATGAAGTCCTTTGGAAGCGAGGTGTGCAAGGGGTCAGCATGTGGGAGGTACAAGCAACAAGCTCTATCCACCGGAGGCCTTGGAGGCAACTGTCCGCTAGGCACGACACTGACAAGGCAGACGCTTGGTTCTCACTCCGCAACCGCCACGCATAGAAGGAAATGCTGCGGAAGCGGACCGTACAGGCAGTCAGGGTGTGGGACATACAGGCCATAAGCTCACCTCTCAGACGTGCGTATCCCTGGCAGGCAGATGTCTGCTTCCCACGGAAACATGGGAGTTACAACCTGGCGACACTCTAATTGAAGAAGGCCGTTAGATACCGCTGCACTCAACTCAGATACACGTGAGGACAGGCCTGTCGCTTCCACATGCTTTTCACACCAACCTCTTCCGGCACCTAACATAAGGATGTTAGGACCTACGTCTGCAGGCAGTCAGGATGCAGGAGGGTCCTCCCCTCAGCTCAGCTCTCACAAGGAAGCAGACTTGGAAGCCAGCGTTCGAGTAGCTGCGTTCCTAGGGCCGCGAGAAGGTAGCAGCCCTCTATGTTAGGAGGCTCCAGGAACGCCGCTCGACTGCACCTGGAGACACACTCCAGGCCTGCCTTATTCCACGTGCCTCAAGCCACAAATGTCTCTGCTGAAGATGTTCGAAACTCATTCTGCAGGCAGTGTGGAACCGTGAGGGACTGACTGTGAGCTCAAATCTCACTAGGATGTTGCCTTTGGACAAGGCGTTCAGCCAGCTTCTCAGGTTTGGAACCTACGAAGTTCCAAACAAAGTTCTGACAGGAATTACTCGGACATCGCTGGATTGAGCTTGGAGACACTAGTCTTGTGGGCCGGCACCTTCCGCTTCCCTCTCACAACACTTCTGTCACGCATCGAGCCTAGGCTTGTTAGCAGGAAAGTGTACCTGCACACAGGATGTGGGAGGTACAGGCCGTAAGCTCAACTCTCAGGAGTGTGTAGGCCTGGGAGGCCGATGTCTGCTACCCACTCATACATGGGAGTTGGAACCTAGCTACACTGTAATTGGCGAAGGCCGTCGTACATGGCTGTATTCAACTCAGGACACGTGAGGAGAGGACAGTCGCTTCCACAACCTGGCCTTGCTCCCCACCTCTCCCAGCACCTCACGTAAGGATGTCAACAGCTATATCTACAGGCAGGCAGGATGCGAGGGGGTCCTGCCCTCAGTTCAGCTCGCAAAAGGAAGCAGGCATCGAAGCCAGCTTTCTACTAGCTGCGTTCTTATGGCCGTGAGAACGTAGCAGCTTTGTGAGTCCTGTCGTTCCGTGAATACCGCTCCACTGCACCTGGAGACACAACCATTGAAGCCTGCTGCTTGCGTCCCATGAGCTGCTGACAAACATGTCTTGGGAGGATGTTCGTAACTCCATCTGCAGGCAGTGCAGGACCGCGGGTCAGCTCATCTCGCAGAAGGAAGTTCCTCAGAGAGACAGCATTCAACGCTGTACTCAGCTTTGGAAGTTAGTGTGGAGCTGCGATCTGAGGGAGGAATTCCTCAGAAGTCGCTGGATTCAGCTAAGAGACACTTGCCTCTCACCAAACTTGCGTCTCGTATCGAATGAAGTCCTTTGGAAGCGACGCGTGCAAGGGGTCAGCATGTGGGAGGTACAAGCAACAAGCTCTATCCACCGGAGGCCTTGGAGGCAACTGTCCGCTAGGCGCGACACTGACAAGGCAGACGCTTGGTTCTCACTCCGCAACCGCCACGCATAGAAGGAAATGCTGCGGAAGCGGACCGTACAGGCAGTCAGGGTGTGGGACATACAGGCCATAAGCTCACCTCTCAGACGTGCGTATCCCTGGCAGGCAGATGTCTGCTTCCCACGGAAACATGGGAGTTACAACCTGGCGACACTCTAATTGAAGAAGGCCGTTAGATACCGCTGCACTCAACTCAGATACACGTGAGGACAGGCCTGTCGCTTCCACATGCTTTTCACACCAACCTCTTCCGGCACCTAACATAAGGATGTTAGGACCTACGTCTGCAGGCAGTCAGGATGCAGGAGGGTCCTCCCCTCAGCTCAGCTCTCACAAGGAAGCAGACTTGGAAGCCAGCGTTCGAGTAGCTGCGTTCCTAGGGCCGCGAGAAGGTAGCAGCCCTCTATGTTAGGAGGCTCCAGGAACGCCGCTCGACTGCACCTGGAGACACACTCCAGGCCTGCCTTATTCCACGTGCCCCAAGCCACAAATGTCTCTGCTGAAGATGTTCGAAACTCATTCTGCAGGCAGTGTGGAACCCTGAGGGACTGACTGTGAGCTCAAATCTCACTAGGATGTTGCCTTTGGACAAGGCGTTCAGCCAGCTTCTCAGGTTTGGAACCTACGAAGTTCCAAACAAAGTTCTGACAGGAATTACTAGGACATCGCTGGATTGAGCTTGGAGACACTAGTCTTGTGGGCCGGCACCTTCCGCTTCCCTCTCACAACACTTCTGTCACGCATCGAGCCTAGGCTTGTTAGCAGGAAAGTGTACCTGCACACAGGATGTGGGAGGTACAGGCCGTAAGCTCAACTCTCAGGAGTGTGTAGGCCTGGGAGGCCGATGTCTGCTACCCACTCATACATGGGAGTTGGAACCTAGCTACACTGTAATTGGCGAAGGCCGTCGTACATGGCTGTATTCAACTCAGGACACGTGAGGAGAGGACAGTCGCTTCCACAACCTGGCCTTGCTCCCCACCTCTCCCAGCACCTCACGTAAGGATGTCAACAGCTATATCTACAGGCAGGCAGGATGCGAGGGGGTCCTGCCCTCAGTTCAGCTCGCAAAAGGAAGCAGGCATCGAAGCCAGCTTTCTACTAGCTGCGTTCTTATGGCCGTGAGAACGTAGCAGCTTTGTGAGTCCTGTCGTTCCGTGAATACCGCTCCACTGCACCTGGAGACACAACCATTGAAGCCTGCTGCTTGCGTCCCATGAGCTGCTGACAAACATGTCTTGGGAGGATGTTCGTAACTCCATCTGCAGGCAGTGCAGGACCGCGGGTCAGCTCATCTCGCAGAAGGAAGTTCCTCAGAGAGACAGCATTCAACGCTCGCTGTACTCAGCTTTGGAAGTTAGTGTGGAGCTGCGATCTGAGGGAGGAATTCCTCAGAAGTCGCTGGATTCAGCTAAGAGACACTTGCCTCTCACCAAACTTGCGTCTCGTATCGAATGAAGTCCTTTGGAAGCGACGCGTGCAAGGGGTCAGCATGTGGGAGGTACAAGCAACAAGCTCTATCCACCGGAGGCCTTGGAGGCAACTGTCCGCTAGGCGCGACACTGACAAGGCAGACGCTTGGTTCTCACTCCGCAACCGCCACGCATAGAAGGAAATGCTGCGGAAGCGGACCGTACAGGCAGTCAGGGTGTGGGACATACAGGCCATAAGCTCACCTCTCAGACGTGCGTATCCCTGGCAGGCAGATGTCTGCTTCCCACGGAAACATGGGAGTTACAACCTGGCGACACTCTAATTGAAGAAGGCCGTTAGATACCGCTGCACTCAACTCAGATACACGTGAGGACAGGCCTGTCGCTTCCACATGCTTTTCACACCAACCTCTTCCGGCACCTAACATAAGGATGTTAGGACCTACGTCTGCAGGCAGTCAGGATGCAGGAGGGTCCTCCCCTCAGCTCAGCTCTCACAAGGAAGCAGACTTGGAAGCCAGCGTTCGAGTAGCTGCGTTCCTAGGGCCGCGAGAAGGTAGCAGCCCTCTATGTTAGGAGGCTCCAGGAACGCCGCTCTACTGCACCTGGAGACACACTCCAGGCCTGCCTTATTCCACGTGCCTCAAGCCACAAATGTCTCTGCTGAAGATGTTCGAAACTCATTCTGCAGGCAGTGTGGAACCGTGAGGGACTGACTGTGAGCTCAAATCTCACTAGGATGTTGCCTTTGGACAAGGCGTTCAGCCAGCTTCTCAGGTTTGGAATCTACTAAGTTCCAAACAAAGTTCTGACAGGAATTACTCGGACATCGCTGGATTGAGCTTGGAGACACTAGTCTTGTGGGCCGGCACCTTCCGCTTCCCTCTCACAACACTTCTGTCACGCATCGAGCCTAGGCTTGTTAGCAGGAAAGTGTACCTGCACACAGGATGTGGGAGGTACAGGCCGTAAGCTCAACTCTCAGGAGTGTGTAGGCCTGGGAGGCCGATGTCTGCTACCCACTCATACATGGGAGTTGGAACCTAGCTACACTGTAATTGGCGAAGGCCGTCGTACATGGCTGTATTCAACTCAGGACACGTGAGGAGAGGACAGTCGCTTCCACAACCTGGCCTTGCTCCCCACCTCTCCCAGCACCTCACGTAAGGATGTCAACAGCTATATCTACAGGCAGGCAGGATGCGAGGGGGTCCTGCCCTCAGTTCAGCTCGCAAAAGGAAGCAGGCATCGAAGCCAGCTTTCTACTAGCTGCGTTCTTATGGCCGTGAGAATGAAGCAGCTTTGTGAGTCCTGTCGTTCCGTGAATACCGCTCCACTGCACCTGGAGACACAACCATTGAAGCCTGCTGCTTGCGTCCCATGAGCTGCTGACAAACATGTCTTGGGAGGATGTTCGTAACTCCATCTGCAGGCAGTGCAGGACCGCGGGTCAGCTCATCTCGCAGAAGGAAGTTCCTCAGAGAGACAGCATTCAACGCTCGCTGTACTCAGCTTTGGAAGTTAGTGTGGAGCTGCGATCTGAGGGAGGAATTCCTCAGAAGTCGCTGGATTCAGCTAAGAGACACTTGCCTCTCACCAAACTTGCGTCTCGTATCGAATGAAGTCCTTTGGAAGCGACGCGTGCAAGGGGTCAGCATGTGGGAGGTACAAGCAACAAGCTCTATCCACCGGAGGCCTTGGAGGCAACTGTCCGCTAGGCGCGACACTGACAAGGCAGACGCTTGGTTCTCACTCCGCAACCGCCACGCATAGAAGGAAATGCTGCGGAAGCGGACCGTACAGGCAGTCAGGGTGTGGGACATACAGGCCATAAGCTCACCTCTCAGACGTGCGTATCCCTGGCAGGCAGATGTCTGCTTCCCACGGAAACATGGGAGTTACAACCTGGCGACACTCTAATTGAAGAAGGCCGTTAGATACCGCTGCACTCAACTCAGATACACGTGAGGACAGGCCTGTCGCTTCCACATGCTTTTCACACCAACCTCTTCCGGCACCTAACATAAGGATGTTAGGACCTACGTCTGCAGGCAGTCAGGATGCAGGAGGGTCCTCCCCTCAGCTCAGCTCTCACAAGGAAGCAGACTTGGAAGCCAGCGTTCGAGTAGCTGCGTTCCTAGGGCCGCGAGAAGGTAGCAGCCCTCTATGTTAGGAGGCTCCAGGAACGCCGCTCGACTGCACCTGGAGACACACTCCAGGCCTGCCTTATTCCACGTGCCCCAAGCCACAAATGTCTCTGCTGAAGATGTTCGAAACTCATTCTGCAGGCAGTGTGGAACCGTGAGGGACTGACTGTGAGCTCAAATCTCACTAGGATGTTGCCTTTGGACAAGGCGTTCAGCCAGCTTCTCAGGTTTGGAACCTACGAAGTTCCAAACAAAGTTCTGACAGGAATTACTAGGACATCGCTGGATTGAGCTTGGAGACACTAGTCTTGTGGGCCGGCACCTTCCGCTTCCCTCTCACAACACTTCTGTCACGCATCGAGCCTAGGCTTGTTAGCAGGAAAGTGTACCTGCACACAGGATGTGGGAGGTACAGGCCGTAAGCTCAACTCTCAGGAGTGTGTAGGCCTGGGAGGCCGATGTCTGCTACCCACTCATACATGGGAGTTGGAACCTAGCTACACTGTAATTGGCGAAGGCCGTCGTACATGGCTGTATTCAACTCAGGACACGTGAGGAGAGGACAGTCGCTTCCACAACCTGGCCTTGCTCCCCACCTCTCCCAGCACCTCACGTAAGGATGTCAACAGCTATATCTACAGGCAGGCAGGATTCGAGGGGGTCCTGCCCTCAGTTCAGCTCGCAAAAGGAAGCAGGCATCGAAGCCAGCTTTCTACTAGCTGCGTTCTTATGGCCGTGAGAACGTAGCAGCTTTGTGAGTCCTGTCGTTCCGTGAATACCGCTCCACTGCACCTGGAGACACAACCATTGAAGCCTGCTGCTTGCGTCCCATGAGCTGCTGACAAACATGTCTTGGGAGGATGTTCGTAACTCCATCTGCAGGCAGTGCAGGACCGCGGGTCAGCTCATCTCGCAGAAGGAAGTTCCTCAGAGAGACAGCATTCAACGCTCGCTGTACTCAGCTTTGGAAGTTAGTGTGGAGCTGCGATCTGAGGGAGGAATTCCTCAGAAGTCGCTGGATTCAGCTAAGAGACACTTGCCTCTCACCAAACTTGCGTCTCGTATCGAATGAAGTCCTTTGGAAGCGACGCGTGCAAGGGGTCAGCATGTGGGAGGTACAAGCAACAAGCTCTATCCACCGGAGGCCTTGGAGGCAACTGTCCGCTAGGCGCGACACTGACAAGGCAGACGCTTGGTTCTCACTCCGCAACCGCCACGCATAGAAGGAAATGCTGCGGAAGCGGACCGTACAGGCAGTCAGGGTGTGGGACATACAGGCCATAAGCTCACCTCTCAGACGTGCGTATCCCTGGCAGGCAGATGTCTGCTTCCCACGGAAACATGGGAGTTACAACCTGGCGACACTCTAATTGAAGAAGGCCGTTAGATACCGCTGCACTCAACTCAGATACACGTGAGGACAGGCCTGTCGCTTCCACATGCTTTTCACACCAACCTCTTCCGGCACCTAACATAAGGATGTTAGGACCTACGTCTGCAGGCAGTCAGGATGCAGGAGGGTCCTCCCCTCAGCTCAGCTCTCACAAGGAAGCAGACTTGGAAGCCAGCGTTCGAGTAGCTGCGTTCCTAGGGCCGCGAGAAGGTAGCAGCCCTCTATGTTAGGAGGCTCCAGGAACGCCGCTCGACTGCACCTGGAGACACACTCCAGGCCTGCCTTATTCCACGTGCCTCAAGCCACAAATGTCTCTGCTGAAGATGTTCGAAACTCATTCTGCAGGCAGTGTGGAACCGTGAGGGACTGACTGTGAGCTCAAATCTCACTAGGATGTTGCCTTTGGACAAGGCGTTCAGCCAGCTTCTCAGGTTTGGAATCTACTAAGTTCCAAACAAAGTTCTGACAGGAATTACTCGGACATCGCTGGATTGAGCTTGGAGACACTAGTCTTGTGGGCCGGCACCTTCCGCTTCCCTCTCACAACACTTCTGTCACGCATCGAGCCTAGGCTTGTTAGCAGGAAAGTGTACCTGCACACAGGATGTGGGAGGTACAGGCCGTAAGCTCAACTCTCAGGAGTGTGTAGGCCTGGGAGGCCGATGTCTGCTACCCACTCATACATGGGAGTTGGAACCTAGCTACACTGTAATTGGCGAAGGCCGTCGTACATGGCTGTATTCAACTCAGGACACGTGAGGAGAGGACAGTCGCTTCCACAACCTGGCCTTGCTCCCCACCTCTCCCAGCACCTCACGTAAGGATGTCAACAGCTATATCTACAGGCAGGCAGGATGCGAGGGGGTCCTGCCCTCAGTTCAGCTCGCAAAAGGAAGCAGGCATCGAAGCCAGCTTTCTACTAGCTGCGTTCTTATGGCCGTGAGAATGAAGCAGCTTTGTGAGTCCTGTCGTTCCGTGAATACCGCTCCACTGCACCTGGAGACACAACCATTGAAGCCTGCTGCTTGCGTCCCATGAGCTGCTGACAAACATGTCTTGGGAGGATGTTCGTAACTCCATCTGCAGGCAGTGCAGGACCGCGGGTCAGCTCATCTCGCAGAAGGAAGTTCCTCAGAGAGACAGCATTTAACGCTGTACTCAGCTTTGGAAGTTAGTGTGGAGCTGCGATCTGAGGGAGGAATTCCTCAGAAGTCGCTGGATTCAGCTAAGAGACACTTGCCTCTCACCAAACTTGCGTCTCGTATCGAATGAAGTCCTTTGGAAGCGACGCGTGCAAGGGGTCAGCATGTGGGAGGTACAAGCAACAAGCTCTATCCACCGGAGGCCTTGGAGGCAACTGTCCGCTAGGCGCGACACTGACAAGGCAGACGCTTGGTTCTCACTCCGCAACCGCCACGCATAGAAGGAAATGCTGCGGAAGCGGACCGTACAGGCAGTCAGGGTGTGGGACATACAGGCCATAAGCTCACCTCTCAGACGTGCGTATCCCTGGCAGGCAGATGTCTGCTTCCCACGGAAACATGGGAGTTACAACCTGGCGACACTCTAATTGAAGAAGGCCGTTAGATACCGCTGCACTCAACTCAGATACACGTGAGGACAGGCCTGTCGCTTCCACATGCTTTTCACACCAACCTCTTCCGGCACCTAACATAAGGATGTTAGGACCTACGTCTGCAGGCAGTCAGGATGCAGGAGGGTCCTCCCCTCAGCTCAGCTCTCACAAGGAAGCAGACTTGGAAGCCAGCGTTCGAGTAGCTGCGTTCCTAGGGCCGCGAGAAGGTAGCAGCCCTCTATGTTAGGAGGCTCCAGGAACGCCGCTCTACTGCACCTGGAGACACACTCCAGGCCTGCCTTATTCCACGTGCGTCTCACAAGCCACAAATGTCTCTGCTGAAGATGTTCGAAACTCATTCTGCAGGCAGTGTGGAACCGTGAGGGACTGACTGTGAGCTCAAATCTCACTAGGATGTTGCCTTTGGACAAGGCGTTCAGCCAGCTTCTCAGGTTTGGAATCTACTAAGTTCCAAACAAAGTTCTGACAGGAATTACTCGGACATCGCTGGATTGAGCTTGGAGACACTAGTCTTGTGGGCTGGCACCTTCCGCTTCCCTCTCACAACACTTCTGTCACGCATCGAGCCTAGGCTTGTTAGCAGGAAAGTGTACCTGCACACAGGATGTGGGAGGTACAGGCCGTAAGCTCAACTCTCAGGAGTGTGTAGGCCTGGGAGGCCGATGTCTGCTACCCACTCATACATGGGAGTTGGAACCTAGCTACACTGTAATTGGCGAAGGCCGTCGTACATGGCTGTATTCAACTCAGGACACGTGAGGAGAGGACAGTCGCTTCCACAACCTGGCCTTGCTCCCCACCTCTCCCAGCACCTCACGTAAGGATGTCAACAGCTATATCTACAGGCAGGCAGGATGCGAGGGGGTCCTGCCCTCAGTTCAGCTCGCAAAAGGAAGCAGGCATCGAAGCCAGCTTTCTACTAGCTGCGTTCTTATGGCCGTGAGAACGTAGCAGCTTTGTGAGCCCTGTCGTTCCGTGAATACCGCTCCACTGCACCTGGAGACACAACCATTGAAGCCTGCTGCTTGCGTCCCATGAGCTGCTGACAAACATGTCTTGGGAGGATGTTCGTAACTCCATCTGCAGGCAGTGCAGGACCGCGGGTCAGCTCATCTCGCAGAAGGAAGTTCCTCAGAGAGACAGCATTCAACGTGGTACTCAGCTTTGGAAGTTAGTGTGGAGCTCCGATCTGAGGATGGAATTCCTCAGAAGTCGCTGGATTCAGCTAAGAGACACTTGCCTCTCACCAAACCTGCGTCTCGTATCGAATGAAGTCCTTTGGAAGCGAGGTGTGCAAGGGGTCAGCATGTGGGAGGTACAAGCAACAAGCTCTATCCACCGGAGGCCTTGGAGGCAACTGTCCGCTAGGCACGACACTGACAAGGCAGACGCTTGGTTCTCACTCCGCAACCGCCACGCATAGAAGGAAATGCTGCGGAAGCGGACCGTACAGGCAGTCAGGGTGTGGGACATACAGGCCATAAGCTCACCTCTCAGACGTGCGTATCCCTGGCAGGCAGATGTCTGCTTCCCACGGAAACATGGGAGTTACAACCTGGCGACACTCTAATTGAAGAAGGCCGTTAGATACCGCTGCACTCAACTCAGATACACGTGAGGACAGGCCTGTCGCTTCCACATGCTTTTCACACCAACCTCTTCCGGCACCTAACATAAGGATGTTAGGACCTACGTCTGCAGGCAGTCAGGATGCAGGAGGGTCCTCCCCTCAGCTCAGCTCTCACAAGGAAGCAGACTTGGAAGCCAGCGTTCGAGTAGCTGCGTTCCTAGGGCCGCGAGAAGGTAGCAGCCCTCTATGTTAGGAGGCTCCAGGAACGCCGCTCGACTGCACCTGGAGACACACTCCAGGCCTGCCTTATTCCACGTGCCTCAAGCCACAAATGTCTCTGCTGAAGATGTTCGAAACTCATTCTGCAGGCAATGTGGAACCGTGAGGGACTGACTGTGAGCTCAAATCTCACTAGGATGTTGCCTTTGGACAAGGCGTTCAGCCAGCTTCTCAGGTTTGGAATCTACTAAGTTCCAAACAAAGTTCTGACAGGAATTACTCGGACATCGCTGGATTGAGCTTGGAGACACTAGTCTTGTGGGCCGGCACCTTCCGCTTCCCTCTCACAACACTTCTGTCACGCATCGAGCCTAGGCTTGTTAGCAGGAAAGTGTACCTGCACACAGGATGTGGGAGGTACAGGCCGTAAGCTCAACTCTCAGGAGTGTGTAGGCCTGGGAGGCCGATGTCTGCTACCCACTCATACATGGGAGTTGGAACCTAGCTACACTGTAATTGGCGAAGGCCGTCGTACATGGCTGTATTCAACTCAGGACACGTGAGGAGAGGACAGTCGCTTCCACAACCTGGCCTTGCTCCCCACCTCTCCCAGCACCTCACGTAAGGATGTCAACAGCTATATCTACAGGCAGGCAGGATGCGAGGGGGTCCTGCCCTCAGTTCAGCTCGCAAAAGGAAGCAGGCATCGAAGCCAGCTTTCTACTAGCTGCGTTCTTATGGCCGTGAGAATGAAGCAGCTTTGTGAGTCCTGTCGTTCCGTGAATACCGCTCCACTGCACCTGGAGACACAACCATTGAAGCCTGCTGCTTGCGTCCCATGAGCTGCTGACAAACATGTCTTGGGAGGATGTTCGTAACTCCATCTGCAGGCAGTGCAGGACCGCGGGTCAGCTCATCTCGCAGAAGGAAGTTCCTCAGAGAGACAGCATTCAACGCTCGCTGTACTCAGCTTTGGAAGTTAGTGTGGAGCTGCGATCTGAGGGAGGAATTCCTCAGAAGTCGCTGGATTCAGCTAAGAGACACTTGCCTCTCACCAAACTTGCGTCTCGTATCGAATGAAGTCCTTTGGAAGCGACGCGTGCAAGGGGTCAGCATGTGGGAGGTACAAGCAACAAGCTCTATCCACCGGAGGCCTTGGAGGCAACTGTCCGCTAGGCGCGACACTGACAAGGCAGACGCTTGGTTCTCACTCCGCAACCGCCACGCATAGAAGGAAATGCTGCGGAAGCGGACCGTACAGGCAGTCAGGGTGTGGGACATACAGGCCATAAGCTCACCTCTCAGACGTGCGTATCCCTGGCAGGCAGATGTCTGCTTCCCACGGAAACATGGGAGTTACAACCTGGCGACACTCTAATTGAAGAAGGCCGTTAGATACCGCTGCACTCAACTCAGATACACGTGAGGACAGGCCTGTCGCTTCCACATGCTTTTCACACCAACCTCTTCCGGCACCTAACATAAGGATGTTAGGACCTACGTCTGCAGGCAGTCAGGATGCAGGAGGGTCCTCCCCTCAGCTCAGCTCTCACAAGGAAGCAGACTTGGAAGCCAGCGTTCGAGTAGCTGCGTTCCTAGGGCCGCGAGAAGGTAGCAGCCCTCTATGTTAGGAGGCTCCAGGAACGCCGCTCTACTGCACCTGGAGACACACTCCAGGCCTGCCTTATTCCACGTGCGTCTCACAAGCCACAAATGTCTCTGCTGAAGATGTTCGAAACTCATTCTGCAGGCAGTGTGGAACCGTGAGGGACTGACTGTGAGCTCAAATCTCACTAGGATGTTGCCTTTGGACAAGGCGTTCAGCCAGCTTCTCAGGTTTGGAATCTACTAAGTTCCAAACAAAGTTCTGACAGGAATTACTCGGACATCGCTGGATTGAGCTTGGAGACACTAGTCTTGTGGGCTGGCACCTTCCGCTTCCCTCTCACAACACTTCTGTCACGCATCGAGCCTAGGCTTGTTAGCAGGAAAGTGTACCTGCACACAGGATGTGGGAGGTACAGGCCGTAAGCTCAACTCTCAGGAGTGTGTAGGCCTGGGAGGCCGATGTCTGCTACCCACTCATACATGGGAGTTGGAACCTAGCTACACTGTAATTGGCGAAGGCCGTCGTACATGGCTGTATTCAACTCAGGACACGTGAGGAGAGGACAGTCGCTTCCACAACCTGGCCTTGCTCCCCACCTCTCCCAGCACCTCACGTAAGGATGTCAACAGCTATATCTACAGGCAGGCAGGATGCGAGGGGGTCCTGCCCTCAGTTCAGCTCGCAAAAGGAAGCAGGCATCGAAGCCAGCTTTCTACTAGCTGCGTTCTTATGGCCGTGAGAACGTAGCAGCTTTGTGAGCCCTGTCGTTCCGTGAATACCGCTCCACTGCACCTGGAGACACAACCATTGAAGCCTGCTGCTTGCGTCCCATGAGCTGCTGACAAACATGTCTTGGGAGGATGTTCGTAACTCCATCTGCAGGCAGTGCAGGACCGCGGGTCAGCTCATCTCGCAGAAGGAAGTTCCTCAGAGAGACAGCATTCAACGTGGTACTCAGCTTTGGAAGTTAGTGTGGAGCTCCGATCTGAGGATGGAATTCCTCAGAAGTCGCTGGATTCAGCTAAGAGACACTTGCCTCTCACCAAACCTGCGTCTCGTATCGAATGAAGTCCTTTGGAAGCGAGGTGTGCAAGGGGTCAGCATGTGGGAGGTACAAGCAACAAGCTCTATCCACCGGAGGCCTTGGAGGCAACTGTCCGCTAGGCACGACACTGACAAGGCAGACGCTTGGTTCTCACTCCGCAACCGCCACGCATAGAAGGAAATGCTGCGGAAGCGGACCGTACAGGCAGTCAGGGTGTGGGACATACAGGCCATAAGCTCACCTCTCAGACGTGCGTATCCCTGGCAGGCAGATGTCTGCTTCCCACGGAAACATGGGAGTTACAACCTGGCGACACTCTAATTGAAGAAGGCCGTTAGATACCGCTGCACTCAACTCAGATACACGTGAGGACAGGCCTGTCGCTTCCACATGCTTTTCACACCAACCTCTTCCGGCACCTAACATAAGGATGTTAGGACCTACGTCTGCAGGCAGTCAGGATGCAGGAGGGTCCTCCCCTCAGCTCAGCTCTCACAAGGAAGCAGACTTGGAAGCCAGCGTTCGAGTAGCTGCGTTCCTAGGGCCGCGAGAAGGTAGCAGCCCTCTATGTTAGGAGGCTCCAGGAACGCCGCTCGACTGCACCTGGAGACACACTCCAGGCCTGCCTTATTCCACGTGCCTCAAGCCACAAATGTCTCTGCTGAAGATGTTCGAAACTCATTCTGCAGGCAGTGTGGAACCGTGAGGGACTGACTGTGAGCTCAAATCTCACTAGGATGTTGCCTTTGGACAAGGCGTTCAGCCAGCTTCTCAGGTTTGGAATCTACTAAGTTCCAAACAAAGTTCTGACAGGAATTACTCGGACATCGCTGGATTGAGCTTGGAGACACTAGTCTTGTGGGCCGGCACCTTCCGCTTCCCTCTCACAACACTTCTGTCACGCATCGAGCCTAGGCTTGTTAGCAGGAAAGTGTACCTGCACACAGGATGTGGGAGGTACAGGCCGTAAGCTCAACTCTCAGGAGTGTGTAGGCCTGGGAGGCCGATGTCTGCTACCCACTCATACATGGGAGTTGGAACCTAGCTACACTGTAATTGGCGAAGGCCGTCGTACATGGCTGTATTCAACTCAGGACACGTGAGGAGAGGACAGTCGCTTCCACAACCTGGCCTTGCTCCCCACCTCTCCCAGCACCTCACGTAAGGATGTCAACAGCTATATCTACAGGCAGGCAGGATGCGAGGGGGTCCTGCCCTCAGTTCAGCTCGCAAAAGGAAGCAGGCATCGAAGCCAGCTTTCTACTAGCTGCGTTCTTATGGCCGTGAGAATGAAGCAGCTTTGTGAGTCCTGTCGTTCCGTGAATACCGCTCCACTGCACCTGGAGACACAACCATTGAAGCCTGCTGCTTGCGTCCCATGAGCTGCTGACAAACATGTCTTGGGAGGATGTTCGTAACTCCATCTGCAGGCAGTGCAGGACCGCGGGTCAGCTCATCTCGCAGAAGGAAGTTCCTCAGAGAGACAGCATTCAACGCTCGCTGTACTCAGCTTTGGAAGTTAGTGTGGAGCTGCGATCTGAGGGAGGAATTCCTCAGAAGTCGCTGGATTCAGCTAAGAGACACTTGCCTCTCACCAAACTTGCGTCTCGTATCGAATGAAGTCCTTTGGAAGCGACGCGTGCAAGGGGTCAGCATGTGGGAGGTACAAGCAACAAGCTCTATCCACCGGAGGCCTTGGAGGCAACTGTCCGCTAGGCGCGACACTGACAAGGCAGACGCTTGGTTCTCACTCCGCAACCGCCACGCATAGAAGGAAATGCTGCGGAAGCGGACCGTACAGGCAGTCAGGGTGTGGGACATACAGGCCATAAGCTCACCTCTCAGACGTGCGTATCCCTGGCAGGCAGATGTCTGCTTCCCACGGAAACATGGGAGTTACAACCTGGCGACACTCTAATTGAAGAAGGCCGTTAGATACCGCTGCACTCAACTCAGATACACGTGAGGACAGGCCTGTCGCTTCCACATGCTTTTCACACCAACCTCTTCCGGCACCTAACATAAGGATGTTAGGACCTACGTCTGCAGGCAGTCAGGATGCAGGAGGGTCCTCCCCTCAGCTCAGCTCTCACAAGGAAGCAGACTTGGAAGCCAGCGTTCGAGTAGCTGCGTTCCTAGGGCCGCGAGAAGGTAGCAGCCCTCTATGTTAGGAGGCTCCAGGAACGCCGCTCGACTGCACCTGGAGACACACTCCAGGCCTGCCTTATTCCACGTGCCTCAAGCCACAAATGTCTCTGCTGAAGATGTTCGAAACTCATTCTGCAGGCAGTGTGGAACCGTGAGGGACTGACTGTGAGCTCAAATCTCACTAGGATGTTGCCTTTGGACAAGGCGTTCAGCCAGCTTCTCAGGTTTGGAATCTACTAAGTTCCAAACAAAGTTCTGACAGGAATTACTCGGACATCGCTGGATTGAGCTTGGAGACACTAGTCTTGTGGGCCGGCACCTTCCGCTTCCCTCTCACAACACTTCTGTCACGCATCGAGCCTAGGCTTGTTAGCAGGAAAGTGTACCTGCACACAGGATGTGGGAGGTACAGGCCGTAAGCTCAACTCTCAGGAGTGTGTAGGCCTGGGAGGCCGATGTCTGCTACCCACTCATACATGGGAGTTGGAACCTAGCTTACACTGTAATTGGCGAAGGCCGTCGTACATGGCTGTATTCAACTCAGGACACGTGAGGAGAGGACAGTCGCTTCCACAACCTGGCCTTGCTCCCCACCTCTCCCAGCACCTCACGTAAGGATGTCAACAGCTATATCTACAGGCAGGCAGGATGCGAGGGGGTCCTGCCCTCAGTTCAGCTCGCAAAAGGAAGCAGGCATCGAAGCCAGCTTTCTACTAGCTGCGTTCTTATGGCCGTGAGAACGTAGCAGCTTTGTGAGCCCTGTCGTTCCGTGAATACCGCTCCACTGCACCTGGAGACACAACCATTGAAGCCTGCTGCTTGCGTCCCATGAGCTGCTGACAAACATGTCTTGGGAGGATGTTCGTAACTCCATCTGCAGGCAGTGCAGGACCGCGGGTCAGCTCATCTCGCAGAAGGAAGTTCCTCAGAGAGACAGCATTCAACGTGGTACTCAGCTTTGGAAGTTAGTGTGGAGCTCCGATCTGAGGATGGAATTCCTCAGAAGTCGCTGGATTCAGCTAAGAGACACTTGCCTCTCACCAAACCTGCGTCTCGTATCGAATGAAGTCCTTTGGAAGCGAGGTGTGCAAGGGGTCAGCATGTGGGAGGTACAAGCAACAAGCTCTATCCACCGGAGGCCTTGGAGGCAACTGTCCGCTAGGCACGACACTGACAAGGCAGACGCTTGGTTCTCACTCCGCAACCGCCACGCATAGAAGGAAATGCTGCGGAAGCGGACCGTACAGGCAGTCAGGGTGTGGGACATACAGGCCATAAGCTCACCTCTCAGACGTGCGTATCCCTGGCAGGCAGATGTCTGCTTCCCACGGAAACATGGGAGTTACAACCTGGCGACACTCTAATTGAAGAAGGCCGTTAGATACCGCTGCACTCAACTCAGATACACGTGAGGACAGGCCTGTCGCTTCCACATGCTTTTCACACCAACCTCTTCCGGCACCTAACATAAGGATGTTAGGACCTACGTCTGCAGGCAGTCAGGATGCAGGAGGGTCCTCCCCTCAGCTCAGCTCTCACAAGGAAGCAGACTTGGAAGCCAGCGTTCGAGTAGCTGCGTTCCTAAGGCCGCGAGAAGGTAGCAGCCCTCTATGTTAGGAGGCTCCAGGAACGCCGCTCGACTGCACCTGGAGACACACTCCAGGCCTGCCTTATTCCACGTGCCCCAAGCCACAAATGTCTCTGCTGAAGATGTTCGAAACTCATTCTGCAGGCAGTGTGGAACCGTGAGTGACTGACTGTGAGCTCAAATCTCACTAGGATGTTGCCTTTGGACAAGGCGTTCAGCCAGCTTCTCAGGTTTGGAACCTACGAAGTTCCAAACAAAGTTCTGACAGGAATTACTCGGACATCGCTGGATTGAGCTTGGAGACACTAGTCTTGTGGGCCGGCACCTTCCGCTTCCCTCTCACAACACTTCTGTCACGCATCGAGCCTAGGCTTGTTAGCAGGAAAGTGTACCTGCACACAGGATGTGGGAGGTACAGGCCGTAAGCTCAACTCTCAGGAGTGTGTAGGCCTGGGAGGCCGATGTCTGCTACCCACTCATACATGGGAGTTGGAACCTAGCTACACTGTAATTGGCGAAGGCCGTCGTACATGGCTGTATTCAACTCAGGACACGTGAGGAGAGGACAGTCGCTTCCACAACCTGGCCTTGCTCCCCACCTCTCCCAGCACCTCACGTAAGGATGTCAACAGCTATATCTACAGGCAGGCAGGATGCGAGGGGGTCCTGCCCTCAGTTCAGCTCGCAAAAGGAAGCAGGCATCGAAGCCAGCTTTCTACTAGCTGCGTTCTTATGGCCGTGAGAATGAAGCAGCTTTGTGAGTCCTGTCGTTCCGTGAATACCGCTCCACTGCACCTGGAGACACAACCATTGAAGCCTGCTGCTTGCGTCCCATGAGCTGCTGACAAACATGTCTTGGGAGGATGTTCGTAACTCCATCTGCAGGCAGTGCAGGACCGCGGGTCAGCTCATCTCGCAGAAGGAAGTTCCTCAGAGAGACAGCATTCAACGCTCGCTGTACTCAGCTTTGGAAGTTAGTGTGGAGCTGCGATCTGAGGGAGGAATTCCTCAGAAGTCGCTGGATTCAGCTAAGAGACACTTGCCTCTCACCAAACTTGCGTCTCGTATCGAATGAAGTCCTTTGGAAGCGACGCGTGCAAGGGGTCAGCATGTGGGAGGTACAAGCAACAAGCTCTATCCACCGGAGGCCTTGGAGGCAACTGTCCGCTAGGCGCGACACTGACAAGGCAGACGCTTGGTTCTCACTCCGCAACCGCCACGCATAGAAGGAAATGCTGCGGAAGCGGACCGTACAGGCAGTCAGGGTGTGGGACATACAGGCCATAAGCTCACCTCTCAGACGTGCGTATCCCTGGCAGGCAGATGTCTGCTTCCCACGGAAACATGGGAGTTACAACCTGGCGACACTCTAATTGAAGAAGGCCGTTAGATACCGCTGCACTCAACTCAGATACACGTGAGGACAGGCCTGTCGCTTCCACATGCTTTTCACACCAACCTCTTCCGGCACCTAACATAAGGATGTTAGGACCTACGTCTGCAGGCAGTCAGGATGCAGGAGGGTCCTCCCCTCAGCTCAGCTCTCACAAGGAAGCAGACTTGGAAGCCAGCGTTCGAGTAGCTGCGTTCCTAGGGCCGCGAGAAGGTAGCAGCCCTCTATGTTAGGAGGCTCCAGGAACGCCGCTCGACTGCACCTGGAGACACACTCCAGGCCTGCCTTATTCCACGTGCCTCAAGCCACAAATGTCTCTGCTGAAGATGTTCGAAACTCATTCTGCAGGCAGTGTGGAACCGTGAGGGACTGACTGTGAGCTCAAATCTCACTAGGATGTTGCCTTTGGACAAGGCGTTCAGCCAGCTTCTCAGGTTTGGAATCTACTAAGTTCCAAACAAAGTTCTGACAGGAATTACTCGGACATCGCTGGATTGAGCTTGGAGACACTAGTCTTGTGGGCCGGCACCTTCCGCTTCCCTCTCACAACACTTCTGTCACGCATCGAGCCTAGGCTTGTTAGCAGGAAAGTGTACCTGCACACAGGATGTGGGAGGTACAGGCCGTAAGCTCAACTCTCAGGAGTGTGTAGGCCTGGGAGGCCGATGTCTGCTACCCACTCATACATGGGAGTTGGAACCTAGCTACACTGTAATTGGCGAAGGCCGTCGTACATGGCTGTATTCAACTCAGGACACGTGAGGAGAGGACAGTCGCTTCCACAACCTGGCCTTGCTCCCCACCTCTCCCAGCACCTCACGTAAGGATGTCAACAGCTATATCTACAGGCAGGCAGGATGCGAGGGGGTCCTGCCCTCAGTTCAGCTCGCAAAAGGAAGCAGGCATCGAAGCCAGCTTTCTACTAGCTGCGTTCTTATGGCCGTGAGAACGTAGCAGCTTTGTGAGCCCTGTCGTTCCGTGAATACCGCTCCACTGCACCTGGAGACACAACCATTGAAGCCTGCTGCTTGCGTCCCATGAGCTGCTGACAAACATGTCTTGGGAGGATGTTCGTAACTCCATCTGCAGGCAGTGCAGGACCGCGGGTCAGCTCATCTCGCAGAAGGAAGTTCCTCAGAGAGACAGCATTCAACGTGGTACTCAGCTTTGGAAGTTAGTGTGGAGCTCCGATCTGAGGATGGAATTCCTCAGAAGTCGCTGGATTCAGCTAAGAGACACTTGCCTCTCACCAAACCTGCGTCTCGTATCGAATGAAGTCCTTTGGAAGCGAGGTGTGCAAGGGGTCAGCATGTGGGAGGTACAAGCAACAAGCTCTATCCACCGGAGGCCTTGGAGGCAACTGTCCGCTAGGCACGACACTGACAAGGCAGACGCTTGGTTCTCACTCCGCAACCGCCACGCATAGAAGGAAATGCTGCGGAAGCGGACCGTACAGGCAGTCAGGGTGTGGGACATACAGGCCATAAGCTCACCTCTCAGACGTGCGTATCCCTGGCAGGCAGATGTCTGCTTCCCACGGAAACATGGGAGTTACAACCTGGCGACACTCTAATTGAAGAAGGCCGTTAGATACCGCTGCACTCAACTCAGATACACGTGAGGACAGGCCTGTCGCTTCCACATGCTTTTCACACCAACCTCTTCCGGCACCTAACATAAGGATGTTAGGACCTACGTCTGCAGGCAGTCAGGATGCAGGAGGGTCCTCCCCTCAGCTCAGCTCTCACAAGGAAGCAGACTTGGAAGCCAGCGTTCGAGTAGCTGCGTTCCTAGGGCCGCGAGAAGGTAGCAGCCCTCTATGTTAGGAGGCTCCAGGAACGCCGCTCGACTGCACCTGGAGACACACTCCAGGCCTGCCTTATTCCACGTGCCCCAAGCCACAAATGTCTCTGCTGAAGATGTTCGAAACTCATTCTGCAGGCAGTGTGGAACCGTGAGGGACTGACTGTGAGCTCAAATCTCACTAGGATGTTGCCTTTGGACAAGGCGTTCAGCCAGCTTCTCAGGTTTGGAACCTACGAAGTTCCAAACAAAGTTCTGACAGGAATTACTAGGACATCGCTGGATTGAGCTTGGAGACACTAGTCTTGTGGGCCGGCACCTTCCGCTTCCCTCTCACAACACTTCTGTCACGCATCGAGCCTAGGCTTGTTAGCAGGAAAGTGTACCTGCACACAGGATGTGGGAGGTACAGGCCGTAAGCTCAACTCTCAGGAGTGTGTAGGCCTGGGAGGCCGATGTCTGCTACCCACTCATACATGGGAGTTGGAACCTAGCTACACTGTAATTGGCGAAGGCCGTCGTACATGGCTGTATTCAACTCAGGACACGTGAGGAGAGGACAGTCGCTTCCACAACCTGGCCTTGCTCCCCACCTCTCCCAGCACCTCACGTAAGGATGTCAACAGCTATATCTACAGGCAGGCAGGATGCGAGGGGGTCCTGCCCTCAGTTCAGCTCGCAAAAGGAAGCAGGCATCGAAGCCAGCTTTCTACTAGCTGCGTTCTTATGGCCGTGAGAATGAAGCAGCTTTGTGAGTCCTGTCGTTCCGTGAATACCGCTCCACTGCACCTGGAGACACAACCATTGAAGCCTGCTGCTTGCGTCCCATGAGCTGCTGACAAACATGTCTTGGGAGGATGTTCGTAACTCCATCTGCAGGCAGTGCAGGACCGCGGGTCAGCTCATCTCGCAGAAGGAAGTTCCTCAGAGAGACAGCATTCAACGCTCGCTGTACTCAGCTTTGGAAGTTAGTGTGGAGCTGCGATCTGAGGGAGGAATTCCTCAGAAGTCGCTGGATTCAGCTAAGAGACACTTGCCTCTCACCAAACTTGCGTCTCGTATCGAATGAAGTCCTTTGGAAGCGACGCGTGCAAGGGGTCAGCATGTGGGAGGTACAAGCAACAAGCTCTATCCACCGGAGGCCTTGGAGGCAACTGTCCGCTAGGCGCGACACTGACAAGGCAGACGCTTGGTTCTCACTCCGCAACCGCCACGCATAGAAGGAAATGCTGCGGAAGCGGACCGTACAGGCAGTCAGGGTGTGGGACATACAGGCCATAAGCTCACCTCTCAGACGTGCGTATCCCTGGCAGGCAGATGTCTGCTTCCCACGGAAACATGGGAGTTACAACCTGGCGACACTCTAATTGAAGAAGGCCGTTAGATACCGCTGCACTCAACTCAGATACACGTGAGGACAGGCCTGTCGCTTCCACATGCTTTTCACACCAACCTCTTCCGGCACCTAACATAAGGATGTTAGGACCTACGTCTGCAGGCAGTCAGGATGCAGGAGGGTCCTCCCCTCAGCTCAGCTCTCACAAGGAAGCAGACTTGGAAGCCAGCGTTCGAGTAGCTGCGTTCCTAGGGCCGCGAGAAGGTAGCAGCCCTCTATGTTAGGAGGCTCCAGGAACGCCGCTCGACTGCACCTGGAGACACACTCCAGGCCTGCCTTATTCCACGTGCCTCAAGCCACAAATGTCTCTGCTGAAGATGTTCGAAACTCATTCTGCAGGCAGTGTGGAACCGTGAGGGACTGACTGTGAGCTCAAATCTCACTAGGATGTTGCCTTTGGACAAGGCGTTCAGCCAGCTTCTCAGGTTTGGAATCTACTAAGTTCCAAACAAAGTTCTGACAGGAATTACTCGGACATCGCTGGATTGAGCTTGGAGACACTAGTCTTGTGGGCCGGCACCTTCCGCTTCCCTCTCACAACACTTCTGTCACGCATCGAGCCTAGGCTTGTTAGCAGGAAAGTGTACCTGCACACAGGATGTGGGAGGTACAGGCCGTAAGCTCAACTCTCAGGAGTGTGTAGGCCTGGGAGGCCGATGTCTGCTACCCACTCATACATGGGAGTTGGAACCTAGCTACACTGTAATTGGCGAAGGCCGTCGTACATGGCTGTATTCAACTCAGGACACGTGAGGAGAGGACAGTCGCTTCCACAACCTGGCCTTGCTCCCCACCTCTCCCAGCACCTCACGTAAGGATGTCAACAGCTATATCTACAGGCAGGCAGGATGCGAGGGGGTCCTGCCCTCAGTTCAGCTCGCAAAAGGAAGCAGGCATCGAAGCCAGCTTTCTACTAGCTGCGTTCTTATGGCCGTGAGAACGTAGCAGCTTTGTGAGCCCTGTCGTTCCGTGAATACCGCTCCACTGCACCTGGAGACACAACCATTGAAGCCTGCTGCTTGCGTCCCATGAGCTGCTGACAAACATGTCTTGGGAGGATGTTCGTAACTCCATCTGCAGGCAGTGCAGGACCGCGGGTCAGCTCATCTCGCAGAAGGAAGTTCCTCAGAGAGACAGCATTCAACGTGGTACTCAGCTTTGGAAGTTAGTGTGGAGCTCCGATCTGAGGATGGAATTCCTCAGAAGTCGCTGGATTCAGCTAAGAGACACTTGCCTCTCACCAAACCTGCGTCTCGTATCGAATGAAGTCCTTTGGAAGCGAGGTGTGCAAGGGGTCAGCATGTGGGAGGTACAAGCAACAAGCTCTATCCACCGGAGGCCTTGGAGGCAACTGTCCGCTAGGCACGACACTGACAAGGCAGACGCTTGGTTCTCACTCCGCAACCGCCACGCATAGAAGGAAATGCTGCGGAAGCGGACCGTACAGGCAGTCAGGGTGTGGGACATACAGGCCATAAGCTCACCTCTCAGACGTGCGTATCCCTGGCAGGCAGATGTCTGCTTCCCACGGAAACATGGGAGTTACAACCTGGCGACACTCTAATTGAAGAAGGCCGTTAGATACCGCTGCACTCAACTCAGATACACGTGAGGACAGGCCTGTCGCTTCCACATGCTTTTCACACCAACCTCTTCCGGCACCTAACATAAGGATGTTAGGACCTACGTCTGCAGGCAGTCAGGATGCAGGAGGGTCCTCCCCTCAGCTCAGCTCTCACAAGGAAGCAGACTTGGAAGCCAGCGTTCGAGTAGCTGCGTTCCTAGGGCCGCGAGAAGGTAGCAGCCCTCTATGTTAGGAGGCTCCAGGAACGCCGCTCGACTGCACCTGGAGACACACTCCAGGCCTGCCTTATTCCACGTGCCCCAAGCCACAAATGTCTCTGCTGAAGATGTTCGAAACTCATTCTGCAGGCAGTGTGGAACCGTGAGGGACTGACTGTGAGCTCAAATCTCACTAGGATGTTGCCTTTGGACAAGGCGTTCAGCCAGCTTCTCAGGTTTGGAACCTACGAAGTTCCAAACAAAGTTCTGACAGGAATTACTAGGACATCGCTGGATTGAGCTTGGAGACACTAGTCTTGTGGGCCGGCACCTTCCGCTTCCCTCTCACAACACTTCTGTCACGCATCGAGCCTAGGCTTGTTAGCAGGAAAGTGTACCTGCACACAGGATGTGGGAGGTACAGGCCGTAAGCTCAACTCTCAGGAGTGTGTAGGCCTGGGAGGCCGATGTCTGCTACCCACTCATACATGGGAGTTGGAACCTAGCTACACTGTAATTGGCGAAGGCCGTCGTACATGGCTGTATTCAACTCAGGACACGTGAGGAGAGGACAGTCGCTTCCACAACCTGGCCTTGCTCCCCACCTCTCCCAGCACCTCACGTAAGGATGTCAACAGCTATATCTACAGGCAGGCAGGATGCGAGGGGGTCCTGCCCTCAGTTCAGCTCGCAAAAGGAAGCAGGCATCGAAGCCAGCTTTCTACTAGCTGCGTTCTTATGGCCGTGAGAACGTAGCAGCTTTGTGAGTCCTGTCGTTCCGTGAATACCGCTCCACTGCACCTGGAGACACAACCATTGAAGCCTGCTGCTTGCGTCCCATGAGCTGCTGACAAACATGTCTTGGGAGGATGTTCGTAACTCCATCTGCAGGCAGTGCAGGACCGCGGGTCAGCTCATCTCGCAGAAGGAAGTTCCTCAGAGAGACAGCATTCAACGCTCGCTGTACTCAGCTTTGGAAGTTAGTGTGGAGCTGCGATCTGAGGGAGGAATTCCTCAGAAGTCGCTGGATTCAGCTAAGAGACACTTGCCTCTCACCAAACTTGCGTCTCGTATCGAATGAAGTCCTTTGGAAGCGACGCGTGCAAGGGGTCAGCATGTGGGAGGTACAAGCAACAAGCTCTATCCACCGGAGGCCTTGGAGGCAACTGTCCGCTAGGCGCGACACTGACAAGGCAGACGCTTGGTTCTCACTCCGCAACCGCCACGCATAGAAGGAAATGCTGCGGAAGCGGACCGTACAGGCAGTCAGGGTGTGGGACATACAGGCCATAAGCTCACCTCTCAGACGTGCGTATCCCTGGCAGGCAGATGTCTGCTTCCCACGGAAACATGGGAGTTACAACCTGGCGACACTCTAATTGAAGAAGGCCGTTAGATACCGCTGCACTCAACTCAGATACACGTGAGGACAGGCCTGTCGCTTCCACATGCTTTTCACACCAACCTCTTCCGGCACCTAACATAAGGATGTTAGGACCTACGTCTGCAGGCAGTCAGGATGCAGGAGGGTCCTCCCCTCAGCTCAGCTCTCACAAGGAAGCAGACTTGGAAGCCAGCGTTCGAGTAGCTGCGTTCCTAGGGCCGCGAGAAGGTAGCAGCCCTCTATGTTAGGAGGCTCCAGGAACGCCGCTCGACTGCACCTGGAGACACACTCCAGGCCTGCCTTATTCCACGTGCCTCAAGCCACAAATGTCTCTGCTGAAGATGTTCGAAACTCATTCTGCAGGCAGTGTGGAACCGTGAGGGACTGACTGTGAGCTCAAATCTCACTAGGATGTTGCCTTTGGACAAGGCGTTCAGCCAGCTTCTCAGGTTTGGAATCTACTAAGTTCCAAACAAAGTTCTGACAGGAATTACTCGGACATCGCTGGATTGAGCTTGGAGACACTAGTCTTGTGGGCCGGCACCTTCCGCTTCCCTCTCACAACACTTCTGTCACGCATCGAGCCTAGGCTTGTTAGCAGGAAAGTGTACCTGCACACAGGATGTGGGAGGTACAGGCCGTAAGCTCAACTCTCAGGAGTGTGTAGGCCTGGGAGGCCGATGTCTGCTACCCACTCATACATGGGAGTTGGAACCTAGCTACACTGTAATTGGCGAAGGCCGTCGTACATGGCTGTATTCAACTCAGGACACGTGAGGAGAGGACAGTCGCTTCCACAACCTGGCCTTGCTCCCCACCTCTCCCAGCACCTCACGTAAGGATGTCAACAGCTATATCTACAGGCAGGCAGGATGCGAGGGGGTCCTGCCCTCAGTTCAGCTCGCAAAAGGAAGCAGGCATCGAAGCCAGCTTTCTACTAGCTGCGTTCTTATGGCCGTGAGAACGTAGCAGCTTTGTGAGCCCTGTCGTTCCGTGAATACCGCTCCACTGCACCTGGAGACACAACCATTGAAGCCTGCTGCTTGCGTCCCATGAGCTGCTGACAAACATGTCTTGGGAGGATGTTCGTAACTCCATCTGCAGGCAGTGCAGGACCGCGGGTCAGCTCATCTCGCAGAAGGAAGTTCCTCAGAGAGACAGCATTCAACGTGGTACTCAGCTTTGGAAGTTAGTGTGGAGCTCCGATCTGAGGATGGAATTCCTCAGAAGTCGCTGGATTCAGCTAAGAGACACTTGCCTCTCACCAAACCTGCGTCTCGTATCGAATGAAGTCCTTTGGAAGCGAGGTGTGCAAGGGGTCAGCATGTGGGAGGTACAAGCAACAAGCTCTATCCACCGGAGGCCTTGGAGGCAACTGTCCGCTAGGCACGACACTGACAAGGCAGACGCTTGGTTCTCACTCCGCAACCGCCACGCATAGAAGGAAATGCTGCGGAAGCGGACCGTACAGGCAGTCAGGGTGTGGGACATACAGGCCATAAGCTCACCTCTCAGACGTGCGTATCCCTGGCAGGCAGATGTCTGCTTCCCACGGAAACATGGGAGTTACAACCTGGCGACACTCTAATTGAAGAAGGCCGTTAGATACCGCTGCACTCAACTCAGATACACGTGAGGACAGGCCTGTCGCTTCCACATGCTTTTCACACCAACCTCTTCCGGCACCTAACATAAGGATGTTAGGACCTACGTCTGCAGGCAGTCAGGATGCAGGAGGGTCCTCCCCTCAGCTCAGCTCTCACAAGGAAGCAGACTTGGAAGCCAGCGTTCGAGTAGCTGCGTTCCTAGGGCCGCGAGAAGGTAGCAGCCCTCTATGTTAGGAGGCTCCAGGAACGCCGCTCGACTGCACCTGGAGACACACTCCAGGCCTGCCTTATTCCACGTGCCCCAAGCCACAAATGTCTCTGCTGAAGATGTTCGAAACTCATTCTGCAGGCAGTGTGGAACCGTGAGGGACTGACTGTGAGCTCAAATCTCACTAGGATGTTGCCTTTGGACAAGGCGTTCAGCCAGCTTCTCAGGTTTGGAACCTACGAAGTTCCAAACAAAGTTCTGACAGGAATTACTAGGACATCGCTGGATTGAGCTTGGAGACACTAGTCTTGTGGGCCGGCACCTTCCGCTTCCCTCTCACAACACTTCTGTCACGCATCGAGCCTAGGCTTGTTAGCAGGAAAGTGTACCTGCACACAGGATGTGGGAGGTACAGGCCGTAAGCTCAACTCTCAGGAGTGTGTAGGCCTGGGAGGCCGATGTCTGCTACCCACTCATACATGGGAGTTGGAACCTAGCTACACTGTAATTGGCGAAGGCCGTCGTACATGGCTGTATTCAACTCAGGACACGTGAGGAGAGGACAGTCGCTTCCACAACCTGGCCTTGCTCCCCACCTCTCCCAGCACCTCACGTAAGGATGTCAACAGCTATATCTACAGGCAGGCAGGATGCGAGGGGGTCCTGCCCTCAGTTCAGCTCGCAAAAGGAAGCAGGCATCGAAGCCAGCTTTCTACTAGCTGCGTTCTTATGGCCGTGAGAACGTAGCAGCTTTGTGAGTCCTGTCGTTCCGTGAATACCGCTCCACTGCACCTGGAGACACAACCATTGAAGCCTGCTGCTTGCGTCCCATGAGCTGCTGACAAACATGTCTTGGGAGGATGTTCGTAACTCCATCTGCAGGCAGTGCAGGACCGCGGGTCAGCTCATCTCGCAGAAGGAAGTTCCTCAGAGAGACAGCATTCAACGCTCGCTGTACTCAGCTTTGGAAGTTAGTGTGGAGCTGCGATCTGAGGGAGGAATTCCTCAGAAGTCGCTGGATTCAGCTAAGAGACACTTGCCTCTCACCAAACTTGCGTCTCGTATCGAATGAAGTCCTTTGGAAGCGACGCGTGCAAGGGGTCAGCATGTGGGAGGTACAAGCAACAAGCTCTATCCACCGGAGGCCTTGGAGGCAACTGTCCGCTAGGCGCGACACTGACAAGGCAGACGCTTGGTTCTCACTCCGCAACCGCCACGCATAGAAGGAAATGCTGCGGAAGCGGACCGTACAGGCAGTCAGGGTGTGGGACATACAGGCCATAAGCTCACCTCTCAGACGTGCGTATCCCTGGCAGGCAGATGTCTGCTTCCCACGGAAACATGGGAGTTACAACCTGGCGACACTCTAATTGAAGAAGGCCGTTAGATACCGCTGCACTCAACTCAGATACACGTGAGGACAGGCCTGTCGCTTCCACATGCTTTTCACACCAACCTCTTCCGGCACCTAACATAAGGATGTTAGGACCTACGTCTGCAGGCAGTCAGGATGCAGGAGGGTCCTCCCCTCAGCTCAGCTCTCACAAGGAAGCAGACTTGGAAGCCAGCGTTCGAGTAGCTGCGTTCCTAGGGCCGCGAGAAGGTAGCAGCCCTCTATGTTAGGAGGCTCCAGGAACGCCGCTCGACTGCACCTGGAGACACACTCCAGGCCTGCCTTATTCCACGTGCCTCAAGCCACAAATGTCTCTGCTGAAGATGTTCGAAACTCATTCTGCAGGCAGTGTGGAACCGTGAGGGACTGACTGTGAGCTCAAATCTCACTAGGATGTTGCCTTTGGACAAGGCGTTCAGCCAGCTTCTCAGGTTTGGAATCTACTAAGTTCCAAACAAAGTTCTGACAGGAATTACTCGGACATCGCTGGATTGAGCTTGGAGACACTAGTCTTGTGGGCCGGCACCTTCCGCTTCCCTCTCACAACACTTCTGTCACGCATCGAGCCTAGGCTTGTTAGCAGGAAAGTGTACCTGCACACAGGATGTGGGAGGTACAGGCCGTAAGCTCAACTCTCAGGAGTGTGTAGGCCTGGGAGGCCGATGTCTGCTACCCACTCATACATGGGAGTTGGAACCTAGCTACACTGTAATTGGCGAAGGCCGTCGTACATGGCTGTATTCAACTCAGGACACGTGAGGAGAGGACAGTCGCTTCCACAACCTGGCCTTGCTCCCCACCTCTCCCAGCACCTCACGTAAGGATGTCAACAGCTATATCTACAGGCAGGCAGGATGCGAGGGGGTCCTGCCCTCAGTTCAGCTCGCAAAAGGAAGCAGGCATCGAAGCCAGCTTTCTACTAGCTGCGTTCTTATGGCCGTGAGAATGAAGCAGCTTTGTGAGTCCTGTCGTTCCGTGAATACCGCTCCACTGCACCTGGAGACACAACCATTGAAGCCTGCTGCTTGCGTCCCATGAGCTGCTGACAAACATGTCTTGGGAGGATGTTCGTAACTCCATCTGCAGGCAGTGCAGGACCGCGGGTCAGCTCATCTCGCAGAAGGAAGTTCCTCAGAGAGACAGCATTCAACGCTCGCTGTACTCAGCTTTGGAAGTTAGTGTGGAGCTGCGATCTGAGGGAGGAATTCCTCAGAAGTCGCTGGATTCAGCTAAGAGACACTTGCCTCTCACCAAACTTGCGTCTCGTATCGAATGAAGTCCTTTGGAAGCGACGCGTGCAAGGGGTCAGCATGTGGGAGGTACAAGCAACAAGCTCTATCCACCGGAGGCCTTGGAGGCAACTGTCCGCTAGGCGCGACACTGACAAGGCAGACGCTTGGTTCTCACTCCGCAACCGCCACGCATAGAAGGAAATGCTGCGGAAGCGGACCGTACAGGCAGTCAGGGTGTGGGACATACAGGCCATAAGCTCACCTCTCAGACGTGCGTATCCCTGGCAGGCAGATGTCTGCTTCCCACGGAAACATGGGAGTTACAACCTGGCGACACTCTAATTGAAGAAGGCCGTTAGATACCGCTGCACTCAACTCAGATACACGTGAGGACAGGCCTGTCGCTTCCACATGCTTTTCACACCAACCTCTTCCGGCACCTAACATAAGGATGTTAGGACCTACGTCTGCAGGCAGTCAGGATGCAGGAGGGTCCTCCCCTCAGCTCAGCTCTCACAAGGAAGCAGACTTGGAAGCCAGCGTTCGAGTAGCTGCGTTCCTAGGGCCGCGAGAAGGTAGCAGCCCTCTATGTTAGGAGGCTCCAGGAACGCCGCTCGACTGCACCTGGAGACACACTCCAGGCCTGCCTTATTCCACGTGCCTCAAGCCACAAATGTCTCTGCTGAAGATGTTCGAAACTCATTCTGCAGGCAGTGTGGAACCGTGAGGGACTGACTGTGAGCTCAAATCTCACTAGGATGTTGCCTTTGGACAAGGCGTTCAGCCAGCTTCTCAGGTTTGGAATCTACTAAGTTCCAAACAAAGTTCTGACAGGAATTACTCGGACATCGCTGGATTGAGCTTGGAGACACTAGTCTTGTGGGCCGGCACCTTCCGCTTCCCTCTCACAACACTTCTGTCACGCATCGAGCCTAGGCTTGTTAGCAGGAAAGTGTACCTGCACACAGGATGTGGGAGGTACAGGCCGTAAGCTCAACTCTCAGGAGTGTGTAGGCCTGGGAGGCCGATGTCTGCTACCCACTCATACATGGGAGTTGGAACCTAGCTACACTGTAATTGGCGAAGGCCGTCGTACATGGCTGTATTCAACTCAGGACACGTGAGGAGAGGACAGTCGCTTCCACAACCTGGCCTTGCTCCCCACCTCTCCCAGCACCTCACGTAAGGATGTCAACAGCTATATCTACAGGCAGGCAGGATGCGAGGGGGTCCTGCCCTCAGTTCAGCTCGCAAAAGGAAGCAGGCATCGAAGCCAGCTTTCTACTAGCTGCGTTCTTATGGCCGTGAGAACGTAGCAGCTTTGTGAGCCCTGTCGTTCCGTGAATACCGCTCCACTGCACCTGGAGACACAACCATTGAAGCCTGCTGCTTGCGTCCCATGAGCTGCTGACAAACATGTCTTGGGAGGATGTTCGTAACTCCATCTGCAGGCAGTGCAGGACCGCGGGTCAGCTCATCTCGCAGAAGGAAGTTCCTCAGAGAGACAGCATTCAACGTGGTACTCAGCTTTGGAAGTTAGTGTGGAGCTCCGATCTGAGGATGGAATTCCTCAGAAGTCGCTGGATTCAGCTAAGAGACACTTGCCTCTCACCAAACCTGCGTCTCGTATCGAATGAAGTCCTTTGGAAGCGAGGTGTGCAAGGGGTCAGCATGTGGGAGGTACAAGCAACAAGCTCTATCCACCGGAGGCCTTGGAGGCAACTGTCCGCTAGGCACGACACTGACAAGGCAGACGCTTGGTTCTCACTCCGCAACCGCCACGCATAGAAGGAAATGCTGCGGAAGCGGACCGTACAGGCAGTCAGGGTGTGGGACATACAGGCCATAAGCTCACCTCTCAGACGTGCGTATCCCTGGCAGGCAGATGTCTGCTTCCCACGGAAACATGGGAGTTACAACCTGGCGACACTCTAATTGAAGAAGGCCGTTAGATACCGCTGCACTCAACTCAGATACACGTGAGGACAGGCCTGTCGCTTCCACATGCTTTTCACACCAACCTCTTCCGGCACCTAACATAAGGATGTTAGGACCTACGTCTGCAGGCAGTCAGGATGCAGGAGGGTCCTCCCCTCAGCTCAGCTCTCACAAGGAAGCAGACTTGGAAGCCAGCGTTCGAGTAGCTGCGTTCCTAGGGCCGCGAGAAGGTAGCAGCCCTCTATGTTAGGAGGCTCCAGGAACGCCGCTCGACTGCACCTGGAGACACACTCCAGGCCTGCCTTATTCCACGTGCCCCAAGCCACAAATGTCTCTGCTGAAGATGTTCGAAACTCATTCTGCAGGCAGTGTGGAACCGTGAGGGACTGACTGTGAGCTCAAATCTCACTAGGATGTTGCCTTTGGACAAGGCGTTCAGCCAGCTTCTCAGGTTTGGAACCTACGAAGTTCCAAACAAAGTTCTGACAGGAATTACTAGGACATCGCTGGATTGAGCTTGGAGACACTAGTCTTGTGGGCCGGCACCTTCCGCTTCCCTCTCACAACACTTCTGTCACGCATCGAGCCTAGGCTTGTTAGCAGGAAAGTGTACCTGCACACAGGATGTGGGAGGTACAGGCCGTAAGCTCAACTCTCAGGAGTGTGTAGGCCTGGGAGGCCGATGTCTGCTACCCACTCATACATGGGAGTTGGAACCTAGCTACACTGTAATTGGCGAAGGCCGTCGTACATGGCTGTATTCAACTCAGGACACGTGAGGAGAGGACAGTCGCTTCCACAACCTGGCCTTGCTCCCCACCTCTCCCAGCACCTCACGTAAGGATGTCAACAGCTATATCTACAGGCAGGCAGGATGCGAGGGGGTCCTGCCCTCAGTTCAGCTCGCAAAAGGAAGCAGGCATCGAAGCCAGCTTTCTACTAGCTGCGTTCTTATGGCCGTGAGAATGAAGCAGCTTTGTGAGTCCTGTCGTTCCGTGAATACCGCTCCACTGCACCTGGAGACACAACCATTGAAGCCTGCTGCTTGCGTCCCATGAGCTGCTGACAAACATGTCTTGGGAGGATGTTCGTAACTCCATCTGCAGGCAGTGCAGGACCGCGGGTCAGCTCATCTCGCAGAAGGAAGTTCCTCAGAGAGACAGCATTCAACGCTCGCTGTACTCAGCTTTGGAAGTTAGTGTGGAGCTGCGATCTGAGGGAGGAATTCCTCAGAAGTCGCTGGATTCAGCTAAGAGACACTTGCCTCTCACCAAACTTGCGTCTCGTATCGAATGAAGTCCTTTGGAAGCGACGCGTGCAAGGGGTCAGCATGTGGGAGGTACAAGCAACAAGCTCTATCCACCGGAGGCCTTGGAGGCAACTGTCCGCTAGGCGCGACACTGACAAGGCAGACGCTTGGTTCTCACTCCGCAACCGCCACGCATAGAAGGAAATGCTGCGGAAGCGGACCGTACAGGCAGTCAGGGTGTGGGACATACAGGCCATAAGCTCACCTCTCAGACGTGCGTATCCCTGGCAGGCAGATGTCTGCTTCCCACGGAAACATGGGAGTTACAACCTGGCGACACTCTAATTGAAGAAGGCCGTTAGATACCGCTGCACTCAACTCAGATACACGTGAGGACAGGCCTGTCGCTTCCACATGCTTTTCACACCAACCTCTTCCGGCACCTAACATAAGGATGTTAGGACCTACGTCTGCAGGCAGTCAGGATGCAGGAGGGTCCTCCCCTCAGCTCAGCTCTCACAAGGAAGCAGACTTGGAAGCCAGCGTTCGAGTAGCTGCGTTCCTAGGGCCGCGAGAAGGTAGCAGCCCTCTATGTTAGGAGGCTCCAGGAACGCCGCTCGACTGCACCTGGAGACACACTCCAGGCCTGCCTTATTCCACGTGCCTCAAGCCACAAATGTCTCTGCTGAAGATGTTCGAAACTCATTCTGCAGGCAGTGTGGAACCGTGAGGGACTGACTGTGAGCTCAAATCTCACTAGGATGTTGCCTTTGGACAAGGCGTTCAGCCAGCTTCTCAGGTTTGGAATCTACTAAGTTCCAAACAAAGTTCTGACAGGAATTACTCGGACATCGCTGGATTGAGCTTGGAGACACTAGTCTTGTGGGCCGGCACCTTCCGCTTCCCTCTCACAACACTTCTGTCACGCATCGAGCCTAGGCTTGTTAGCAGGAAAGTGTACCTGCACACAGGATGTGGGAGGTACAGGCCGTAAGCTCAACTCTCAGGAGTGTGTAGGCCTGGGAGGCCGATGTCTGCTACCCACTCATACATGGGAGTTGGAACCTAGCTACACTGTAATTGGCGAAGGCCGTCGTACATGGCTGTATTCAACTCAGGACACGTGAGGAGAGGACAGTCGCTTCCACAACCTGGCCTTGCTCCCCACCTCTCCCAGCACCTCACGTAAGGATGTCAACAGCTATATCTACAGGCAGGCAGGATGCGAGGGGGTCCTGCCCTCAGTTCAGCTCGCAAAAGGAAGCAGGCATCGAAGCCAGCTTTCTACTAGCTGCGTTCTTATGGCCGTGAGAACGTAGCAGCTTTGTGAGCCCTGTCGTTCCGTGAATACCGCTCCACTGCACCTGGAGACACAACCATTGAAGCCTGCTGCTTGCGTCCCATGAGCTGCTGACAAACATGTCTTGGGAGGATGTTCGTAACTCCATCTGCAGGCAGTGCAGGACCGCGGGTCAGCTCATCTCGCAGAAGGAAGTTCCTCAGAGAGACAGCATTCAACGTGGTACTCAGCTTTGGAAGTTAGTGTGGAGCTCCGATCTGAGGATGGAATTCCTCAGAAGTCGCTGGATTCAGCTAAGAGACACTTGCCTCTCACCAAACCTGCGTCTCGTATCGAATGAAGTCCTTTGGAAGCGAGGTGTGCAAGGGGTCAGCATGTGGGAGGTACAAGCAACAAGCTCTATCCACCGGAGGCCTTGGAGGCAACTGTCCGCTAGGCACGACACTGACAAGGCAGACGCTTGGTTCTCACTCCGCAACCGCCACGCATAGAAGGAAATGCTGCGGAAGCGGACCGTACAGGCAGTCAGGGTGTGGGACATACAGGCCATAAGCTCACCTCTCAGACGTGCGTATCCCTGGCAGGCAGATGTCTGCTTCCCACGGAAACATGGGAGTTACAACCTGGCGACACTCTAATTGAAGAAGGCCGTTAGATACCGCTGCACTCAACTCAGATACACGTGAGGACAGGCCTGTCGCTTCCACATGCTTTTCACACCAACCTCTTCCGGCACCTAACATAAGGATGTTAGGACCTACGTCTGCAGGCAGTCAGGATGCAGGAGGGTCCTCCCCTCAGCTCAGCTCTCACAAGGAAGCAGACTTGGAAGCCAGCGTTCGAGTAGCTGCGTTCCTAGGGCCGCGAGAAGGTAGCAGCCCTCTATGTTAGGAGGCTCCAGGAACGCCGCTCGACTGCACCTGGAGACACACTCCAGGCCTGCCTTATTCCACGTGCCCCAAGCCACAAATGTCTCTGCTGAAGATGTTCGAAACTCATTCTGCAGGCAGTGTGGAACCGTGAGGGACTGACTGTGAGCTCAAATCTCACTAGGATGTTGCCTTTGGACAAGGCGTTCAGCCAGCTTCTCAGGTTTGGAACCTACGAAGTTCCAAACAAAGTTCTGACAGGAATTACTAGGACATCGCTGGATTGAGCTTGGAGACACTAGTCTTGTGGGCCGGCACCTTCCGCTTCCCTCTCACAACACTTCTGTCACGCATCGAGCCTAGGCTTGTTAGCAGGAAAGTGTACCTGCACACAGGATGTGGGAGGTACAGGCCGTAAGCTCAACTCTCAGGAGTGTGTAGGCCTGGGAGGCCGATGTCTGCTACCCACTCATACATGGGAGTTGGAACCTAGCTACACTGTAATTGGCGAAGGCCGTCGTACATGGCTGTATTCAACTCAGGACACGTGAGGAGAGGACAGTCGCTTCCACAACCTGGCCTTGCTCCCCACCTCTCCCAGCACCTCACGTAAGGATGTCAACAGCTATATCTACAGGCAGGCAGGATGCGAGGGGGTCCTGCCCTCAGTTCAGCTCGCAAAAGGAAGCAGGCATCGAAGCCAGCTTTCTACTAGCTGCGTTCTTATGGCCGTGAGAACGTAGCAGCTTTGTGAGTCCTGTCGTTCCGTGAATACCGCTCCACTGCACCTGGAGACACAACCATTGAAGCCTGCTGCTTGCGTCCCATGAGCTGCTGACAAACATGTCTTGGGAGGATGTTCGTAACTCCATCTGCAGGCAGTGCAGGACCGCGGGTCAGCTCATCTCGCAGAAGGAAGTTCCTCAGAGAGACAGCATTCAACGCTCGCTGTACTCAGCTTTGGAAGTTAGTGTGGAGCTGCGATCTGAGGGAGGAATTCCTCAGAAGTCGCTGGATTCAGCTAAGAGACACTTGCCTCTCACCAAACTTGCGTCTCGTATCGAATGAAGTCCTTTGGAAGCGACGCGTGCAAGGGGTCAGCATGTGGGAGGTACAAGCAACAAGCTCTATCCACCGGAGGCCTTGGAGGCAACTGTCCGCTAGGCGCGACACTGACAAGGCAGACGCTTGGTTCTCACTCCGCAACCGCCACGCATAGAAGGAAATGCTGCGGAAGCGGACCGTACAGGCAGTCAGGGTGTGGGACATACAGGCCATAAGCTCACCTCTCAGACGTGCGTATCCCTGGCAGGCAGATGTCTGCTTCCCACGGAAACATGGGAGTTACAACCTGGCGACACTCTAATTGAAGAAGGCCGTTAGATACCGCTGCACTCAACTCAGATACACGTGAGGACAGGCCTGTCGCTTCCACATGCTTTTCACACCAACCTCTTCCGGCACCTAACATAAGGATGTTAGGACCTACGTCTGCAGGCAGTCAGGATGCAGGAGGGTCCTCCCCTCAGCTCAGCTCTCACAAGGAAGCAGACTTGGAAGCCAGCGTTCGAGTAGCTGCGTTCCTAGGGCCGCGAGAAGGTAGCAGCCCTCTATGTTAGGAGGCTCCAGGAACGCCGCTCGACTGCACCTGGAGACACACTCCAGGCCTGCCTTATTCCACGTGCCTCAAGCCACAAATGTCTCTGCTGAAGATGTTCGAAACTCATTCTGCAGGCAGTGTGGAACCGTGAGGGACTGACTGTGAGCTCAAATCTCACTAGGATGTTGCCTTTGGACAAGGCGTTCAGCCAGCTTCTCAGGTTTGGAACCTACGAAGTTCCAAACAAAGTTCTGACAGGAATTACTCGGACATCGCTGGATTGAGCTTGGAGACACTAGTCTTGTGGGCCGGCACCTTCCGCTTCCCTCTCACAACACTTCTGTCACGCATCGAGCCTAGGCTTGTTAGCAGGAAAGTGTACCTGCACACAGGATGTGGGAGGTACAGGCCGTAAGCTCAACTCTCAGGAGTGTGTAGGCCTGGGAGGCCGATGTCTGCTACCCACTCATACATGGGAGTTGGAACCTAGCTACACTGTAATTGGCGAAGGCCGTCGTACATGGCTGTATTCAACTCAGGACACGTGAGGAGAGGACAGTCGCTTCCACAACCTGGCCTTGCTCCCCACCTCTCCCAGCACCTCACGTAAGGATGTCAACAGCTATATCTACAGGCAGGCAGGATGCGAGGGGGTCCTGCCCTCAGTTCAGCTCGCAAAAGGAAGCAGGCATCGAAGCCAGCTTTCTACTAGCTGCGTTCTTATGGCCGTGAGAACGTAGCAGCTTTGTGAGTCCTGTCGTTCCGTGAATACCGCTCCACTGCACCTGGAGACACAACCATTGAAGCCTGCTGCTTGCGTCCCATGAGCTGCTGACAAACATGTCTTGGGAGGATGTTCGTAACTCCATCTGCAGGCAGTGCAGGACCGCGGGTCAGCTCATCTCGCAGAAGGAAGTTCCTCAGAGAGACAGCATTCAACGCTCGCTGTACTCAGCTTTGGAAGTTAGTGTGGAGCTGCGATCTGAGGGAGGAATTCCTCAGAAGTCGCTGGATTCAGCTAAGAGACACTTGCCTCTCACCAAACTTGCGTCTCGTATCGAATGAAGTCCTTTGGAAGCGACGCGTGCAAGGGGTCAGCATGTGGGAGGTACAAGCAACAAGCTCTATCCACCGGAGGCCTTGGAGGCAACTGTCCGCTAGGCGCGACACTGACAAGGCAGACGCTTGGTTCTCACTCCGCAACCGCCACGCATAGAAGGAAATGCTGCGGAAGCGGACCGTACAGGCAGTCAGGGTGTGGGACATACAGGCCATAAGCTCACCTCTCAGACGTGCGTATCCCTGGCAGGCAGATGTCTGCTTCCCACGGAAACATGGGAGTTACAACCTGGCGACACTCTAATTGAAGAAGGCCGTTAGATACCGCTGCACTCAACTCAGATACACGTGAGGACAGGCCTGTCGCTTCCACATGCTTTTCACACCAACCTCTTCCGGCACCTAACATAAGGATGTTAGGACCTACGTCTGCAGGCAGTCAGGATGCAGGAGGGTCCTCCCCTCAGCTCAGCTCTCACAAGGAAGCAGACTTGGAAGCCAGCGTTCGAGTAGCTGCGTTCCTAGGGCCGCGAGAAGGTAGCAGCCCTCTATGTTAGGAGGCTCCAGGAACGCCGCTCGACTGCACCTGGAGACACACTCCAGGCCTGCCTTATTCCACGTGCCTCAAGCCACAAATGTCTCTGCTGAAGATGTTCGAAACTCATTCTGCAGGCAGTGTGGAACCGTGAGGGACTGACTGTGAGCTCAAATCTCACTAGGATGTTGCCTTTGGACAAGGCGTTCAGCCAGCTTCTCAGGTTTGGAATCTACTAAGTTCCAAACAAAGTTCTGACAGGAATTACTCGGACATCGCTGGATTGAGCTTGGAGACACTAGTCTTGTGGGCCGGCACCTTCCGCTTCCCTCTCACAACACTTCTGTCACGCATCGAGCCTAGGCTTGTTAGCAGGAAAGTGTACCTGCACACAGGATGTGGGAGGTACAGGCCGTAAGCTCAACTCTCAGGAGTGTGTAGGCCTGGGAGGCCGATGTCTGCTACCCACTCATACATGGGAGTTGGAACCTAGCTACACTGTAATTGGCGAAGGCCGTCGTACATGGCTGTATTCAACTCAGGACACGTGAGGAGAGGACAGTCGCTTCCACAACCTGGCCTTGCTCCCCACCTCTCCCAGCACCTCACGTAAGGATGTCAACAGCTATATCTACAGGCAGGCAGGATGCGAGGGGGTCCTGCCCTCAGTTCAGCTCGCAAAAGGAAGCAGGCATCGAAGCCAGCTTTCTACTAGCTGCGTTCTTATGGCCGTGAGAACGTAGCAGCTTTGTGAGTCCTGTCGTTCCGTGAATACCGCTCCACTGCACCTGGAGACACAACCATTGAAGCCTGCTGCTTGCGTCCCATGAGCTGCTGACAAACATGTCTTGGGAGGATGTTCGTAACTCCATCTGCAGGCAGTGCAGGACCGCGGGTCAGCTCATCTCGCAGAAGGAAGTTCCTCAGAGAGACAGCATTCAACGTGGTACTCAGCTTTGGAAGTTAGTGTGGAGCTCCGATCTGAGGATGGAATTCCTCAGAAGTCGCTGGATTCAGCTAAGAGACACTTGCCTCTCACCAAACCTGCGTCTCGTATCGAATGAAGTCCTTTGGAAGCGAGGTGTGCAAGGGGTCAGCATGTGGGAGGTACAAGCAACAAGCTCTATCCACCGGAGGCCTTGGAGGCAACTGTCCGCTAGGCGCGACACTGACAAGGCAGACGCTTGGTTCTCACTCCGCAACCGCCACGCATAGAAGGAAATGCTGCGGAAGCGGACCGTACAGGCAGTCAGGGTGTGGGACATACAGGCCATAAGCTCACCTCTCAGACGTGCGTATCCCTGGCAGGCAGATGTCTGCTTCCCACGGAAACATGGGAGTTACAACCTGGCGACACTCTAATTGAAGAAGGCCGTTAGATACCGCTGCACTCAACTCAGATACACGTGAGGACAGGCCTGTCGCTTCCACATGCTTTTCACACCAACCTCTTCCGGCACCTAACATAAGGATGTTAGGACCTACGTCTGCAGGCAGTCAGGATGCAGGAGGGTCCTCCCCTCAGCTCAGCTCTCACAAGGAAGCAGACTTGGAAGCCAGCGTTCGAGTAGCTGCGTTCCTAGGGCCGCGAGAAGGTAGCAGCCCTCTATGTTAGGAGGCTCCAGGAACGCCGCTCGACTGCACCTGGAGACACACTCCAGGCCTGCCTTATTCCCCGTGCCTCAAGCCACAAATGTCTCTGCTGAAGATGTTCGAAACTCATTCTGCAGGCAGTGTGGAACCGTGAGGGACTGACTGTGAGCTCAAATCTCACTAGGATGTTGCCTTTGGACAAGGCGTTCAGCCAGCTTCTCAGGTTTGGAATCTACTAAGTTCCAAACAAAGTTCTGACAGGAATTACTCGGACATCGCTGGATTGAGCTTGGAGACACTAGTCTTGTGGGCCGGCACCTTCCGCTTCCCTCTCACAACACTTCTGTCACGCATCGAGCCTAGGCTTGTTAGCAGGAAAGTGTACCTGCACACAGGATGTGGGAGGTACAGGCCGTAAGCTCAACTCTCAGGAGTGTGTAGGCCTGGGAGGCCGATGTCTGCTACCCACTCATACATGGGAGTTGGAACCTAGCTACACTGTAATTGGCGAAGGCCGTCGTACATGGCTGTATTCAACTCAGGACACGTGAGGAGAGGACAGTCGCTTCCACAACCTGGCCTTGCTCCCCACCTCTCCCAGCACCTCACGTAAGGATGTCAACAGCTATATCTACAGGCAGGCAGGATGCGAGGGGGTCCTGCCCTCAGTTCAGCTCGCAAAAGGAAGCAGGCATCGAAGCCAGCTTTCTACTAGCTGCGTTCTTATGGCCGTGAGAATGAAGCAGCTTTGTGAGTCCTGTCGTTCCGTGAATACCGCTCCACTGCACCTGGAGACACAACCATTGAAGCCTGCTGCTTGCGTCCCATGAGCTGCTGACAAACATGTCTTGGGAGGATGTTCGTAACTCCATCTGCAGGCAGTGCAGGACCGCGGGTCAGCTCATCTCGCAGAAGGAAGTTCCTCAGAGAGACAGCATTCAACGTGGTACTCAGCTTTGGAAGTTAGTGTGGAGCTGCGATCTGAGGGAGGAATTCCTCAGAAGTCGCTGGATTCAGCTAAGAGACACTTGCCTCTCACCAAACTTGCGTCTCGTATCGAATGAAGTCCTTTGGAAGCGACGCGTGCAAGGGGTCAGCATGTGGGAGGTACAAGCAACAAGCTCTATCCACCGGAGGCCTTGGAGGCAACTGTCCGCTAGGCGCGACACTGACAAGGCAGACGCTTGGTTCTCACTCCGCAACCGCCACGCATAGAAGGAAATGCTGCGGAAGCGGACCGTACAGGCAGTCAGGGTGTGGGACATACAGGCCATAAGCTCACCTCTCAGACGTGCGTATCCCTGGCAGGCAGATGTCTGCTTCCCACGGAAACATGGGAGTTACAACCTGGCGACACTCTAATTGAAGAAGGCCGTTAGATACCGCTGCACTCAACTCAGATACACGTGAGGACAGGCCTGTCGCTTCCACATGCTTTTCACACCAACCTCTTCCGGCACCTAACATAAGGATGTTAGGACCTACGTCTGCAGGCAGTCAGGATGCAGGAGGGTCCTCCCCTCAGCTCAGCTCTCACAAGGAAGCAGACTTGGAAGCCAGCGTTCGAGTAGCTGCGTTCCTAGGGCCGCGAGAAGGTAGCAGCCCTCTATGTTAGGAGGCTCCAGGAACGCCGCTCGACTGCACCTGGAGACACACTCCAGGCCTGCCTTATTCCACGTGCCCCAAGCCACAAATGTCTCTGCTGAAGATGTTCGAAACTCATTCTGCAGGCAGTGTGGAACCGTGAGGGACTGACTGTGAGCTCAAATCTCACTAGGATGTTGCCTTTGGACAAGGCGTTCAGCCAGCTTCTCAGGTTTGGAACCTACGAAGTTCCAAACAAAGTTCTGACAGGAATTACTCGGACATCGCTGGATTGAGCTTGGAGACACTAGTCTTGTGGGCCGGCACCTTCCGCTTCCCTCTCACAACACTTCTGTCACGCATCGAGCCTAGGCTTGTTAGCAGGAAAGTGTACCTGCACACAGGATGTGGGAGGTACAGGCCGTAAGCTCAACTCTCAGGAGTGTGTAGGCCTGGGAGGCCGATGTCTGCTACCCACTCATACATGGGAGTTGGAACCTAGCTACACTGTAATTGGCGAAGGCCGTCGTACATGGCTGTATTCAACTCAGGACACGTGAGGAGAGGACAGTCGCTTCCACAACCTGGCCTTGCTCCCCACCTCTCCCAGCACCTCACGTAAGGATGTCAACAGCTATATCTACAGGCAGGCAGGATGCGAGGGGGTCCTGCCCTCAGTTCAGCTCGCAAAAGGAAGCAGGCATCGAAGCCAGCTTTCTACTAGCTGCGTTCTTATGGCCGTGAGAACGTAGCAGCTTTGTGAGTCCTGTCGTTCCGTGAATACCGCTCCACTGCACCTGGAGACACAACCATTGAAGCCTGCTGCTTGCGTCCCATGAGCTGCTGACAAACATGTCTTGGGAGGATGTTCGTAACTCCATCTGCAGGCAGTGCAGGACCGCGGGTCAGCTCATCTCGCAGAAGGAAGTTCCTCAGAGAGACAGCATTCAACGCTCGCTGTACTCAGCTTTGGAAGTTAGTGTGGAGCTGCGATCTGAGGGAGGAATTCCTCAGAAGTCGCTGGATTCAGCTAAGAGACACTTGCCTCTCACCAAACTTGCGTCTCGTATCGAATGAAGTCCTTTGGAAGCGACGCGTGCAAGGGGTCAGCATGTGGGAGGTACAAGCAACAAGCTCTATCCACCGGAGGCCTTGGAGGCAACTGTCCGCTAGGCGCGACACTGACAAGGCAGACGCTTGGTTCTCACTCCGCAACCGCCACGCATAGAAGGAAATGCTGCGGAAGCGGACCGTACAGGCAGTCAGGGTGTGGGACATACAGGCCATAAGCTCACCTCTCAGACGTGCGTATCCCTGGCAGGCAGATGTCTGCTTCCCACGGAAACATGGGAGTTACAACCTGGCGACACTCTAATTGAAGAAGGCCGTTAGATACCGCTGCACTCAACTCAGATACACGTGAGGACAGGCCTGTCGCTTCCACATGCTTTTCACACCAACCTCTTCCGGCACCTAACATAAGGATGTTAGGACCTACGTCTGCAGGCAGTCAGGATGCAGGAGGGTCCTCCCCTCAGCTCAGCTCTCACAAGGAAGCAGACTTGGAAGCCAGCGTTCGAGTAGCTGCGTTCCTAGGGCCGCGAGAAGGTAGCAGCCCTCTATGTTAGGAGGCTCCAGGAACGCCGCTCGACTGCACCTGGAGACACACTCCAGGCCTGCCTTATTCCACGTGCCTCAAGCCACAAATGTCTCTGCTGAAGATGTTCGAAACTCATTCTGCAGGCAGTGTGGAACCGTGAGGGACTGACTGTGAGCTCAAATCTCACTAGGATGTTGCCTTTGGACAAGGCGTTCAGCCAGCTTCTCAGGTTTGGAACCTACGAAGTTCCAAACAAAGTTCTGACAGGAATTACTCGGACATCGCTGGATTGAGCTTGGAGACACTAGTCTTGTGGGCCGGCACCTTCCGCTTCCCTCTCACAACACTTCTGTCACGCATCGAGCCTAGGCTTGTTAGCAGGAAAGTGTACCTGCACACAGGATGTGGGAGGTACAGGCCGTAAGCTCAACTCTCAGGAGTGTGTAGGCCTGGGAGGCCGATGTCTGCTACCCACTCATACATGGGAGTTGGAACCTAGCTACACTGTAATTGGCGAAGGCCGTCGTACATGGCTGTATTCAACTCAGGACACGTGAGGAGAGGACAGTCGCTTCCACAACCTGGCCTTGCTCCCCACCTCTCCCAGCACCTCACGTAAGGATGTCAACAGCTATATCTACAGGCAGGCAGGATGCGAGGGGGTCCTGCCCTCAGTTCAGCTCGCAAAAGGAAGCAGGCATCGAAGCCAGCTTTCTACTAGCTGCGTTCTTATGGCCGTGAGAACGTAGCAGCTTTGTGAGTCCTGTCGTTCCGTGAATACCGCTCCACTGCACCTGGAGACACAACCATTGAAGCCTGCTGCTTGCGTCCCATGAGCTGCTGACAAACATGTCTTGGGAGGATGTTCGTAACTCCATCTGCAGGCAGTGCAGGACCGCGGGTCAGCTCATCTCGCAGAAGGAAGTTCCTCAGAGAGACAGCATTCAACGCTCGCTGTACTCAGCTTTGGAAGTTAGTGTGGAGCTGCGATCTGAGGGAGGAATTCCTCAGAAGTCGCTGGATTCAGCTAAGAGACACTTGCCTCTCACCAAACTTGCGTCTCGTATCGAATGAAGTCCTTTGGAAGCGACGCGTGCAAGGGGTCAGCATGTGGGAGGTACAAGCAACAAGCTCTATCCACCGGAGGCCTTGGAGGCAACTGTCCGCTAGGCGCGACACTGACAAGGCAGACGCTTGGTTCTCACTCCGCAACCGCCACGCATAGAAGGAAATGCTGCGGAAGCGGACCGTACAGGCAGTCAGGGTGTGGGACATACAGGCCATAAGCTCACCTCTCAGACGTGCGTATCCCTGGCAGGCAGATGTCTGCTTCCCACGGAAACATGGGAGTTACAACCTGGCGACACTCTAATTGAAGAAGGCCGTTAGATACCGCTGCACTCAACTCAGATACACGTGAGGACAGGCCTGTCGCTTCCACATGCTTTTCACACCAACCTCTTCCGGCACCTAACATAAGGATGTTAGGACCTACGTCTGCAGGCAGTCAGGATGCAGGAGGGTCCTCCCCTCAGCTCAGCTCTCACAAGGAAGCAGACTTGGAAGCCAGCGTTCGAGTAGCTGCGTTCCTAGGGCCGCGAGAAGGTAGCAGCCCTCTATGTTAGGAGGCTCCAGGAACGCCGCTCGACTGCACCTGGAGACACACTCCAGGCCTGCCTTATTCCACGTGCCTCAAGCCACAAATGTCTCTGCTGAAGATGTTCGAAACTCATTCTGCAGGCAGTGTGGAACCGTGAGGGACTGACTGTGAGCTCAAATCTCACTAGGATGTTGCCTTTGGACAAGGCGTTCAGCCAGCTTCTCAGGTTTGGAACCTACTAAGTTCCAAACAAAGTTCTGACAGGAATTACTCGGACATCGCTGGATTGAGCTTGGAGACACTAGTCTTGTGGGCCGGCACCTTCCGCTTCCCTCTCACAACACTTCTGTCACGCATCGAGCCTAGGCTTGTTAGCAGGAAAGTGTACCTGCACACAGGATGTGGGAGGTACAGGCCGTAAGCTCAACTCTCAGGAGTGTGTAGGCCTGGGAGGCCGATGTCTGCTACCCACTCATACATGGGAGTTGGAACCTAGCTACACTGTAATTGGCGAAGGCCGTCGTACATGGCTGTATTCAACTCAGGACACGTGAGGAGAGGACAGTCGCTTCCACAACCTGGCCTTGCTCCCCACCTCTCCCAGCACCTCACGTAAGGATGTCAACAGCTATATCTACAGGCAGGCAGGATGCGAGGGGGTCCTGCCCTCAGTTCAGTTCGCAAAAGGAAGCAGGCATCGAAGCCAGCTTTCTACTAGCTGCGTTCTTATGGCCGTGAGAACGTAGCAGCTTTGTGAGTCCTGTCGTTCCGTGAATACCGCTCCACTGCACCTGGAGACACAACCATTGAAGCCTGCTGCTTGCGTCCCATGAGCTGCTGACAAACATGTCTTGGGAGGATGTTCGTAACTCCATCTGCAGGCAGTGCAGGACCGCGGGTCAGCTCATCTCGCAGAAGGAAGTTCCTCAGAGAGACAGCATTCAACGCTCGCTGTACTCAGCTTTGGAAGTTAGTGTGGAGCTGCGATCTGAGGGAGGAATTCCTCAGAAGTCGCTGGATTCAGCTAAGAGACACTTGCCTCTCACCAAACTTGCGTCTCGTATCGAATGAAGTCCTTTGGAAGCGACGCGTGCAAGGGGTCAGCATGTGGGAGGTACAAGCAACAAGCTCTATCCACCGGAGGCCTTGGAGGCAACTGTCCGCTAGGCGCGACACTGACAAGGCAGACGCTTGGTTCTCACTCCGCAACCGCCACGCATAGAAGGAAATGCTGCGGAAGCGGACCGTACAGGCAGTCAGGGTGTGGGACATACAGGCCATAAGCTCACCTCTCAGACGTGCGTATCCCTGGCAGGCAGATGTCTGCTTCCCACGGAAACATGGGAGTTACAACCTGGCGACACTCTAATTGAAGAAGGCCGTTAGATACCGCTGCACTCAACACAGATACACGTGAGGACAGGCCTGTCGCTTCCACATGCTTTTCACACCAACCTCTTCCGGCACCTAACATAAGGATGTTAGGACCTACGTCTGCAGGCAGTCAGGATGCAGGAGGGTCCTCCCCTCAGCTCAGCTCTCACAAGGAAGCAGACTTGGAAGCCAGCGTTCGAGTAGCTGCGTTCCTAGGGCCGCGAGAAGGTAGCAGCCCTCTATGTTAGGAGGCTCCAGGAACGCCGCTCGACTGCACCTGGAGACACACTCCAGGCCTGCCTTATTCCACGTGCCCCAAGCCACAAATGTCTCTGCTGAAGATGTTCGAAACTCATTCTGCAGGCAGTGTGGAACCGTGAGGGACTGACTGTGAGCTCAAATCTCACTAGGATGTTGCCTTTGGACAAGGCGTTCAGCCAGCTTCTCAGGTTTGGAACCTACGAAGTTCCAAACAAAGTTCTGACAGGAATTACTCGGACATCGCTGGATTGAGCTTGGAGACACTAGTCTTGTGGGCCGGCACCTTCCGCTTCCCTCTCACAACACTTCTGTCACGCATCGAGCCTAGGCTTGTTAGCAGGAAAGTGTACCTGCACACAGGATGTGGGAGGTACAGGCCGTAAGCTCAACTCTCAGGAGTGTGTAGGCCTGGGAGGCCGATGTCTGCTACCCACTCATACATGGGAGTTGGAACCTAGCTACACTGTAATTGGCGAAGGCCGTCGTACATGGCTGTATTCAACTCAGGACACGTGAGGAGAGGACAGTCGCTTCCACAACCTGGCCTTGCTCCCCACCTCTCCCAGCACCTCACGTAAGGATGTCAACAGCTATATCTACAGGCAGGCAGGATGCGAGGGGGTCCTGCCCTCAGTTCAGCTCGCAAAAGGAAGCAGGCATCGAAGCCAGCTTTCTACTAGCTGCGTTCTTATGGCCGTGAGAACGTAGCAGCTTTGTGAGTCCTGTCGTTCCGTGAATACCGCTCCACTGCACCTGGAGACACAACCATTGAAGCCTGCTGCTTGCGTCCCATGAGCTGCTGACAAACATGTCTTGGGAGGATGTTCGTAACTCCATCTGCAGGCAGTGCAGGACCGCGGGTCAGCTCATCTCGCAGAAGGAAGTTCCTCAGAGAGACAGCATTCAACGCTCGCTGTACTCAGCTTTGGAAGTTAGTGTGGAGCTGCGATCTGAGGGAGGAATTCCTCAGAAGTCGCTGGATTCAGCTAAGAGACACTTGCCTCTCACCAAACTTGCGTCTCGTATCGAATGAAGTCCTTTGGAAGCGACGCGTGCAAGGGGTCAGCATGTGGGAGGTACAAGCAACAAGCTCTATCCACCGGAGGCCTTGGAGGCAACTGTCCGCTAGGCGCGACACTGACAAGGCAGACGCTTGGTTCTCACTCCGCAACCGCCACGCATAGAAGGAAATGCTGCGGAAGCGGACCGTACAGGCAGTCAGGGTGTGGGACATACAGGCCATAAGCTCACCTCTCAGACGTGCGTATCCCTGGCAGGCAGATGTCTGCTTCCCACGGAAACATGGGAGTTACAACCTGGCGACACTCTAATTGAAGAAGGCCGTTAGATACCGCTGCACTCAACTCAGATACACGTGAGGACAGGCCTGTCGCTTCCACATGCTTTTCACACCAACCTCTTCCGGCACCTAACATAAGGATGTTAGGACCTACGTCTGCAGGCCGTCAGGATGCAGGAGGGTCCTCCCCTCAGCTCAGCTCTCACAAGGAAGCAGACTTGGAAGCCAGCGTTCGAGTAGCTGCGTTCCTAGGGCCGCGAGAAGGTAGCAGCCCTCTATGTTAGGAGGCTCCAGGAACGCCGCTCGACTGCACCTGGAGACACACTCCAGGCCTGCCTTATTCCACGTGCCCCAAGCCACAAATGTCTCTGCTGAAGATGTTCGAAACTCATTCTGCAGGCAGTGTGGAACCGTGAGGGACTGACTGTGAGCTCAAATCTCACTAGGATGTTGCCTTTGGACAAGGCGTTCAGCCAGCTTCTCAGGTTTGGAACCTACGAAGTTCCAAACAAAGTTCTGACAGGAATTACTCGGACATCGCTGGATTGAGCTTGGAGACACTAGTCTTGTGGGCCGGCACCTTCCGCTTCCCTCTCACAACACTTCTGTCACGCATCGAGCCTAGGCTTGTTAGCAGGAAAGTGTACCTGCACACAGGATGTGGGAGGTACAGGCCGTAAGCTCAACTCTCAGGAGTGTGTAGGCCTGGGAGGCCGATGTCTGCTACCCACTCATACATGGGAGTTGGAACCTAGCTACACTGTAATTGGCGAAGGCCGTCGTACATGGCTGTATTCAACTCAGGACACGTGAGGAGAGGACAGTCGCTTCCACAACCTGGCCTTGCTCCCCACCTCTCCCAGCACCTCACGTAAGGATGTCAACAGCTATATCTACAGGCAGGCAGGATGCGAGGGGGTCCTGCCCTCAGTTCAGCTCGCAAAAGGAAGCAGGCATCGAAGCCAGCTTTCTACTAGCTGCGTTCTTATGGCCGTGAGAACGTAGCAGCTTTGTGAGTCCTGTCGTTCCGTGAATACCGCTCCACTGCACCTGGAGACACAACCATTGAAGCCTGCTGCTTGCGTCCCATGAGCTGCTGACAAACATGTCTTGGGAGGATGTTCGTAACTCCATCTGCAGGCAGTGCAGGACCGCGGGTCAGCTCATCTCGCAGAAGGAAGTTCCTCAGAGAGACAGCATTCAACGCTCGCTGTACTCAGCTTTGGAAGTTAGTGTGGAGCTGCGATCTGAGGGAGGAATTCCTCAGAAGTCGCTGGATTCAGCTAAGAGACACTTGCCTCTCACCAAACTTGCGTCTCGTATCGAATGAAGTCCTTTGGAAGCGACGCGTGCAAGGGGTCAGCATGTGGGAGGTACAAGCAACAAGCTCTATCCACCGGAGGCCTTGGAGGCAACTGTCCGCTAGGCGCGACACTGACAAGGCAGACGCTTGGTTCTCACTCCGCAACCGCCACGCATAGAAGGAAATGCTGCGGAAGCGGACCGTACAGGCAGTCAGGGTGTGGGACATACAGGCCATAAGCTCACCTCTCAGACGTGCGTATCCCTGGCAGGCAGATGTCTGCTTCCCACGGAAACATGGGAGTTACAACCTGGCGACACTCTAATTGAAGAAGGCCGTTAGATACCGCTGCACTCAACTCAGATACACGTGAGGACAGGCCTGTCGCTTCCACATGCTTTTCACACCAACCTCTTCCGGCACCTAACATAAGGATGTTAGGACCTACGTCTGCAGGCAGTCAGGATGCAGGAGGGTCCTCCCCTCAGCTCAGCTCTCACAAGGAAGCAGACTTGGAAGCCAGCGTTCGAGTAGCTGCGTTCCTAGGGCCGCGAGAAGGTAGCAGCCCTCTATGTTAGGAGGCTCCAGGAACGCCGCTCGACTGCACCTGGAGACACACTCCAGGCCTGCCTTATTCCACGTGCCTCAAGCCACAAATGTCTCTGCTGAAGATGTTCGAAACTCATTCTGCAGGCAGTGTGGAACCGTGAGGGACTGACTGTGAGCTCAAATCTCACTAGGATGTTGCCTTTGGACAAGGCGTTCAGCCAGCTTCTCAGGTTTGGAATCTACTAAGTTCCAAACAAAGTTCTGACAGGAATTACTCGGACATCGCTGGATTGAGCTTGGAGACACTAGTCTTGTGGGCCGGCACCTTCCGCTTCCCTCTCACAACACTTCTGTCACGCATCGAGCCTAGGCTTGTTAGCAGGAAAGTGTACCTGCACACAGGATGTGGGAGGTACAGGCCGTAAGCTCAACTCTCAGGAGTGTGTAGGCCTGGGAGGCCGATGTCTGCTACCCACTCATACATGGGAGTTGGAACCTAGCTACACTGTAATTGGCGAAGGCCGTCGTACATGGCTGTATTCAACTCAGGACACGTGAGGAGAGGACAGTCGCTTCCACAACCTGGCCTTGCTCCCCACCTCTCCCAGCACCTCACGTAAGGATGTCAACAGCTATATCTACAGGCAGGCAGGATGCGAGGGGGTCCTGCCCTCAGTTCAGCTCGCAAAAGGAAGCAGGCATCGAAGCCAGCTTTCTACTAGCTGCGTTCTTATGGCCGTGAGAACGTAGCAGCTTTGTGAGTCCTGTCGTTCCGTGAATACCGCTCCACTGCACCTGGAGACACAACCATTGAAGCCTGCTGCTTGCGTCCCATGAGCTGCTGACAAACATGTCTTGGGAGGATGTTCGTAACTCCATCTGCAGGCAGTGCAGGACCGCGGGTCAGCTCATCTCGCAGAAGGAAGTTCCTCAGAGAGACAGCATTCAACGCTCGCTGTACTCAGCTTTGGAAGTTAGTGTGGAGCTGCGATCTGAGGGAGGAATTCCTCAGAAGTCGCTGGATTCAGCTAAGAGACACTTGCCTCTCACCAAACTTGCGTCTCGTATCGAATGAAGTCCTTTGGAAGCGACGCGTGCAAGGGGTCAGCATGTGGGAGGTACAAGCAACAAGCTCTATCCACCGGAGGCCTTGGAGGCAACTGTCCGCTAGGCGCGACACTGACAAGGCAGACGCTTGGTTCTCACTCCGCAACCGCCACGCATAGAAGGAAATGCTGCGGAAGCGGACCGTACAGGCAGTCAGGGTGTGGGACATACAGGCCATAAGCTCACCTCTCAGACGTGCGTATCCCTGGCAGGCAGATGTCTGCTTCCCACGGAAACATGGGAGTTACAACCTGGCGACACTCTAATTGAAGAAGGCCGTTAGATACCGCTGCACTCAACTCAGATACACGTGAGGACAGGCCTGTCGCTTCCACATGCTTTTCACACCAACCTCTTCCGGCACCTAACATAAGGATGTTAGGACCTACGTCTGCAGGCAGTCAGGATGCAGGAGGGTCCTCCCCTCAGCTCAGCTCTCACAAGGAAGCAGACTTGGAAGCCAGCGTTCGAGTAGCTGCGTTCCTAGGGCCGCGAGAAGGTAGCAGCCCTCTATGTTAGGAGGCTCCAGGAACGCCGCTCGACTGCACCTGGAGACACACTCCAGGCCTGCCTTATTCCACGTGCCTCAAGCCACAAATGTCTCTGCTGAAGATGTTCGAAACTCATTCTGCAGGCAGTGTGGAACCGTGAGGGACTGACTGTGAGCTCAAATCTCACTAGGATGTTGCCTTTGGACAAGGCGTTCAGCCAGCTTCTCAGGTTTGGAATCTACTAAGTTCCGAACAAAGTTCTGACAGGAATTACTCGGACATCGCTGGATTGAGCTTGGAGACACTAGTCTTGTGGGCCGGCACCTTCCGCTTCCCTCTCACAACACTTCTGTCACGCATCGAGCCTAGGCTTGTTAGCAGGAAAGTGTACCTGCACACAGGATGTGGGAGGTACAGGCCGTAAGCTCAACTCTCAGGAGTGTGTAGGCCTGGGAGGCCGATGTCTGCTACCCACTCATACATGGGAGTTGGAACCTAGCTACACTGTAATTGGCGAAGGCCGTCGTACATGGCTGTATTCAACTCAGGACACGTGAGGAGAGGACAGTCGCTTCCACAACCTGGCCTTGCTCCCCACCTCTCCCAGCACCTCACGTAAGGATGTCAACAGCTATATCTACAGGCAGGCAGGATGCGAGGGGGTCCTGCCCTCAGTTCAGCTCGCAAAAGGAAGCAGGCATCGAAGCCAGCTTTCTACTAGCTGCGTTCTTATGGCCGTGAGAATGAAGCAGCTTTGTGAGTCCTGTCGTTCCGTGAATACCGCTCCACTGCACCTGGAGACACAACCATTGAAGCCTGCTGCTTGCGTCCCATGAGCTGCTGACAAACATGTCTTGGGAGGATGTTCGTAACTCCATCTGCAGGCAGTGCAGGACCGCGGGTCAGCTCATCTCGCAGAAGGAAGTTCCTCAGAGAGACAGCATTCAACGCTGTACTCAGCTTTGGAAGTTAGTGTGGAGCTGCGATCTGAGGGAGGAATTCCTCAGAAGTCGCTGGATTCAGCTAAGAGACACTTGCCTCTCACCAAACTTGCGTCTCGTATCGAATGAAGTCCTTTGGAAGCGACGCGTGCAAGGGGTCAGCATGTGGGAGGTACAAGCAACAAGCTCTATCCACCGGAGGCCTTGGAGGCAACTGTCCGCTAGGCGCGACACTGACAAGGCAGACGCTTGGTTCTCACTCCGCAACCGCCACGCATAGAAGGAAATGCTGCGGAAGCGGACCGTACAGGCAGTCAGGGTGTGGGACATACAGGCCATAAGCTCACCTCTCAGACGTGCGTATCCCTGGCAGGCAGATGTCTGCTTCCCACGGAAACATGGGAGTTACAACCTGGCGACACTCTAATTGAAGAAGGCCGTTAGATACCGCTGCACTCAACTCAGATACACGTGAGGACAGGCCTGTCGCTTCCACATGCTTTTCACACCAACCTCTTCCGGCACCTAACATAAGGATGTTAGGACCTACGTCTGCAGGCAGTCAGGATGCAGGAGGGTCCTCCCCTCAGCTCAGCTCTCACAAGGAAGCAGACTTGGAAGCCAGCGTTCGAGTAGCTGCGTTCCTAGGGCCGCGAGAAGGTAGCAGCCCTCTATGTTAGGAGGCTCCAGGAACGCCGCTCGACTGCACCTGGAGACACACTCCAGGCCTGCCTTATTCCACGTGCCTCAAGCCACAAATGTCTCTGCTGAAGATGTTCGAAACTCATTCTGCAGGCAGTGTGGAACCGTGAGGGACTGACTGTGAACTCAAATCTCACTAGGATGTTGCCTTTGGACAAGGCGTTCAGCCAGCTTCTCAGGTTTGGAACCTACGAAGTTCCAAACAAAGTTCTGACAGGAATTACTCGGACATCGCTGGATTGAGCTTGGAGACACTAGTCTTGTGGGCCGGCACCTTCCGCTTCCCTCTCACAACACTTCTGTCACGCATCGAGCCTAGGCTTGTTAGCAGGAAAGTGTACCTGCACACAGGATGTGGGAGGTACAGGCCGTAAGCTCAACTCTCAGGAGTGTGTAGGCCTGGGAGGCCGATGTCTGCTACCCACTCATACATGGGAGTTGGAACCTAGCTACACTGTAATTGGCGAAGGCCGTCGTACATGGCTGTATTCAACTCAGGACACGTGAGGAGAGGACAGTCGCTTCCACAACCTGGCCTTGCTCCCCACCTCTCCCAGCACCTCACGTAAGGATGTCAACAGCTATATCTACAGGCAGGCAGGATGCGAGGGGGTCCTGCCCTCAGTTCAGCTCGCAAAAGGAAGCAGGCATCGAAGCCAGCTTTCTACTAGCTGCGTTCTTATGGCCGTGAGAATGAAGCAGCTTTGTGAGTCCTGTCGTTCCGTGAATACCGCTCCACTGCACCTGGAGACACAACCATTGAAGCCTGCTGCTTGCGTCCCATGAGCTGCTGACAAACATGTCTTGGGAGGATGTTCGTAACTCCATCTGCAGGCAGTGCAGGACCGCGGGTCAGCTCATCTCGCAGAAGGAAGTTCCTCAGAGAGACAGCATTCAACGCTCGCTGTACTCAGCTTTGGAAGTTAGTGTGGAGCTGCGATCTGAGGGAGGAATTCCTCAGAAGTCGCTGGATTCAGCTAAGAGACACTTGCCTCTCACCAAACTTGCGTCTCGTATCGAATGAAGTCCTTTGGAAGCGACGCGTGCAAGGGGTCAGCATGTGGGAGGTACAAGCAACAAGCTCTATCCACCGGAGGCCTTGGAGGCAACTGTCCGCTAGGCGCGACACTGACAAGGCAGACGCTTGGTTCTCACTCCGCAACCGCCACGCATAGAAGGAAATGCTGCGGAAGCGGACCGTACAGGCAGTCAGGGTGTGGGACATACAGGCCATAAGCTCACCTCTCAGACGTGCGTATCCCTGGCAGGCAGATGTCTGCTTCCCACGGAAACATGGGAGTTACAACCTGGCGACACTCTAATTGAAGAAGGCCGTTAGATACCGCTGCACTCAACTCAGATACACGTGAGGACAGGCCTGTCGCTTCCACATGCTTTTCACACCAACCTCTTCCGGCACCTAACATAAGGATGTTAGGACCTACGTCTGCAGGCAGTCAGGATGCAGGAGGGTCCTCCCCTCAGCTCAGCTCTCACAAGGAAGCAGACTTGGAAGCCAGCGTTCGAGTAGCTGCGTTCCTAGGGCCGCGAGAAGGTAGCAGCCCTCTATGTTAGGAGGCTCCAGGAACGCCGCTCGACTGCACCTGGAGACACACTCCAGGCCTGCCTTATTCCACGTGCCTCAAGCCACAAATGTCTCTGCTGAAGATGTTCGAAACTCATTCTGCAGGCAGTGTGGAACCGTGAGGGACTGACTGTGAGCTCAAATCTCACTAGGATGTTGCCTTTGGACAAGGCGTTCAGCCAGCTTCTCAGGTTTGGAACCTACTAAGTTCCAAACAAAGTTCTGACAGGAATTACTCGGACATCGCTGGATTGAGCTTGGAGACACTAGTCTTGTGGGCCGGCACCTTCCGCTTCCCTCTCACAACACTTCTGTCACGCATCGAGCCTAGGCTTGTTAGCAGGAAAGTGTACCTGCACACAGGATGTGGGAGGTACAGGCCGTAAGCTCAACTCTCAGGAGTGTGTAGGCCTGGGAGGCCGATGTCTGCTACCCACTCATACATGGGAGTTGGAACCTAGCTACACTGTAATTGGCGAAGGCCGTCGTACATGGCTGTATTCAACTCAGGACACGTGAGGAGAGGACAGTCGCTTCCACAACCTGGCCTTGCTCCCCACCTCTCCCAGCACCTCACGTAAGGATGTCAACAGCTATATCTACAGGCAGGCAGGATGCGAGGGGGTCCTGCCCTCAGTTCAGCTCGCAAAAGGAAGCAGGCATCGAAGCCAGCTTTCTACTAGCTGCGTTCTTATGGCCGTGAGAACGTAGCAGCTTTGTGAGTCCTGTCGTTCCGTGAATACCGCTCCACTGCACCTGGAGACACAACCATTGAAGCCTGCTGCTTGCGTCCCATGAGCTGCTGACAAACATGTCTTGGGAGGATGTTCGTAACTCCATCTGCAGGCAGTGCAGGACCGCGGGTCAGCTCATCTCGCAGAAGGAAGTTCCTCAGAGAGACAGCATTCAACGTGGTACTCAGCTTTGGAAGTTAGTGTGGAGCTCCGATCTGAGGATGGAATTCCTCAGAAGTCGCTGGATTCAGCTAAGAGACACTTGCCTCTCACCAAACCTGCGTCTCGTATCGAATGAAGTCCTTTGGAAGCGAGGTGTGCAAGGGGTCAGCATGTGGGAGGTACAAGCAACAAGCTCTATCCACCGGAGGCCTTGGAGGCAACTGTCCGCTAGGCACGACACTGACAAGGCAGACGCTTGGTTCTCACTCCGCAACCGCCACGCATAGAAGGAAATGCTGCGGAAGCGGACCGTACAGGCAGTCAGGGTGTGGGACATACAGGCCATAAGCTCACCTCTCAGACGTGCGTATCCCTGGCAGGCAGATGTCTGCTTCCCACGGAAACATGGGAGTTACAACCTGGCGACACTCTAATTGAAGAAGGCCGTTAGATACCGCTGCACTCAACTCAGATACACGTGAGGACAGGCCTGTCGCTTCCACATGCTTTTCACACCAACCTCTTCCGGCACCTAACATAAGGATGTTAGGACCTACGTCTGCAGGCAGTCAGGATGCAGGAGGGTCCTCCCCTCAGCTCAGCTCTCACAAGGAAGCAGACTTGGAAGCCAGCGTTCGAGTAGCTGCGTTCCTAGGGCCGCGAGAAGGTAGCAGCCCTCTATGTTAGGAGGCTCCAGGAACGCCGCTCGACTGCACCTGGAGACACACTCCAGGCCTGCCTTATTCCACGTGCCTCAAGCCACAAATGTCTCTGCTGAAGATGTTCGAAACTCATTCTGCAGGCAGTGTGGAACCGTGAGGGACTGACTGTGAGCTCAAATCTCACTAGGATGTTGCCTTTGGACAAGGCGTTCAGCCAGCTTCTCAGGTTTGGAACCTACGAAGTTCCAAACAAAGTTCTGACAGGAATTACTCGGACATCGCTGGATTGAGCTTGGAGACACTAGTCTTGTGGGCCGGCACCTTCCGCTTCCCTCTCACAACACTTCTGTCACGCATCGAGCCTAGGCTTGTTAGCAGGAAAGTGTACCTGCACACAGGATGTGGGAGGTACAGGCCGTAAGCTCAACTCTCAGGAGTGTGTAGGCCTGGGAGGCCGATGTCTGCTACCCACTCATACATGGGAGTTGGAACCTAGCTACACTGTAATTGGCGAAGGCCGTCGTACATGGCTGTATTCAACTCAGGACACGTGAGGAGAGGACAGTCGCTTCCACAACCTGGCCTTGCTCCCCACCTCTCCCAGCACCTCACGTAAGGATGTCAACAGCTATATCTACAGGCAGGCAGGATGCGAGGGGGTCCTGCCCTCAGTTCAGCTCGCAAAAGGAAGCAGGCATCGAAGCCAGCTTTCTACTAGCTGCGTTCTTATGGCCGTGAGAACGTAGCAGCTTTGTGAGCCCTGTCGTTCCGTGAATACCGCTCCACTGCACCTGGAGACACAACCATTGAAGCCTGCTGCTTGCGTCCCATGAGCTGCTGACAAACATGTCTTGGGAGGATGTTCGTAACTCCATCTGCAGGCAGTGCAGGACCGCGGGTCAGCTCATCTCGCAGAAGGAAGTTCCTCAGAGAGACAGCATTCAACGTGGTACTCAGCTTTGGAAGTTAGTGTGGAGCTCCGATCTGAGGATGGAATTCCTCAGAAGTCGCTGGATTCAGCTAAGAGACACTTGCCTCTCACCAAACCTGCGTCTCGTATCGAATGAAGTCCTTTGGAAGCGAGGTGTGCAAGGGGTCAGCATGTGGGAGGTACAAGCAACAAGCTCTATCCACCGGAGGCCTTGGAGGCAACTGTCCGCTAGGCACGACACTGACAAGGCAGACGCTTGGTTCTCACTCCGCAACCGCCACGCATAGAAGGAAATGCTGCGGAAGCGGACCGTACAGGCAGTCAGGGTGTGGGACATACAGGCCATAAGCTCACCTCTCAGACGTGCGTATCCCTGGCAGGCAGATGTCTGCTTCCCACGGAAACATGGGAGTTACAACCTGGCGACACTCTAATTGAAGAAGGCCGTTAGATACCGCTGCACTCAACTCAGATACACGTGAGGACAGGCCTGTCGCTTCCACATGCTTTTCACACCAACCTCTTCCGGCACCTAACATAAGGATGTTAGGACCTACGTCTGCAGGCAGTCAGGATGCAGGAGGGTCCTCCCCTCAGCTCAGCTCTCACAAGGAAGCAGACTTGGAAGCCAGCGTTCGAGTAGCTGCGTTCCTAGGGCCGCGAGAAGGTAGCAGCCCTCTATGTTAGGAGGCTCCAGGAACGCCGCTCGACTGCACCTGGAGACACACTCCAGGCCTGCCTTATTCCACGTGCCTCAAGCCACAAATGTCTCTGCTGAAGATGTTCGAAACTCATTCTGCAGGCAGTGTGGAACCGTGAGGGACTGACTGTGAGCTCAAATCTCACTAGGATGTTGCCTTTGGACAAGGCGTTCAGCCAGCTTCTCAGGTTTGGAATCTACTAAGTTCCGAACAAAGTTCTGACAGGAATTACTCGGACATCGCTGGATTGAGCTTGGAGACACTAGTCTTGTGGGCCGGCACCTTCCGCTTCCCTCTCACAACACTTCTGTCACGCATCGAGCCTAGGCTTGTTAGCAGGAAAGTGTACCTGCACACAGGATGTGGGAGGTACAGGCCGTAAGCTCAACTCTCAGGAGTGTGTAGGCCTGGGAGGCCGATGTCTGCTACCCACTCATACATGGGAGTTGGAACCTAGCTACACTGTAATTGGCGAAGGCCGTCGTACATGGCTGTATTCAACTCAGGACACGTGAGGAGAGGACAGTCGCTTCCACAACCTGGCCTTGCTCCCCACCTCTCCCAGCACCTCACGTAAGGATGTCAACAGCTATATCTACAGGCAGGCAGGATGCGAGGGGGTCCTGCCCTCAGTTCAGCTCGCAAAAGGAAGCAGGCATCGAAGCCAGCTTTCTACTAGCTGCGTTCTTATGGCCGTGAGAACGTAGCAGCTTTGTGAGTCCTGTCGTTCCGTGAATACCGCTCCACTGCACCTGGAGACACAACCATTGAAGCCTGCTGCTTGCGTCCCATGAGCTGCTGACAAACATGTCTTGGGAGGATGTTCGTAACTCCATCTGCAGGCAGTGCAGGACCGCGGGTCAGCTCATCTCGCAGAAGGAAGTTCCTCAGAGAGACAGCATTCAACGCTCGCTGTACTCAGCTTTGGAAGTTAGTGTGGAGCTGCGATCTGAGGGAGGAATTCCTCAGAAGTCGCTGGATTCAGCTAAGAGACACTTGCCTCTCACCAAACTTGCGTCTCGTATCGAATGAAGTCCTTTGGAAGCGACGCGTGCAAGGGGTCAGCATGTGGGAGGTACAAGCAACAAGCTCTATCCACCGGAGGCCTTGGAGGCAACTGTCCGCTAGGCGCGACACTGACAAGGCAGACGCTTGGTTCTCACTCCGCAACCGCCACGCATAGAAGGAAATGCTGCGGAAGCGGACCGTACAGGCAGTCAGGGTGTGGGACATACAGGCCATAAGCTCACCTCTCAGACGTGCGTATCCCTGGCAGGCAGATGTCTGCTTCCCACGGAAACATGGGAGTTACAACCTGGCGACACTCTAATTGAAGAAGGCCGTTAGATACCGCTGCACTCAACTCAGATACACGTGAGGACAGGCCTGTCGCTTCCACATGCTTTTCACACCAACCTCTTCCGGCACCTAACATAAGGATGTTAGGACCTACGTCTGCAGGCAGTCAGGATGCAGGAGGGTCCTCCCCTCAGCTCAGCTCTCACAAGGAAGCAGACTTGGAAGCCAGCGTTCGAGTAGCTGCGTTCCTAGGGCCGCGAGAAGGTAGCAGCCCTCTATGTTAGGAGGCTCCAGGAACGCCGCTCGACTGCACCTGGAGACACACTCCAGGCCTGCCTTATTCCACGTGCCTCAAGCCACAAATGTCTCTGCTGAAGATGTTCGAAACTCATTCTGCAGGCAGTGTGGAACCGTGAGGGACTGACTGTGAGCTCAAATCTCACTAGGATGTTGCCTTTGGACAAGGCGTTCAGCCAGCTTCTCAGGTTTGGAACCTACGAAGTTCCAAACAAAGTTCTGACAGGAATTACTCGGACATCGCTGGATTGAGCTTGGAGACACTAGTCTTGTGGGCCGGCACCTTCCGCTTCCCTCTCACAACACTTCTGTCACGCATCGAGCCTAGGCTTGTTAGCAGGAAAGTGTACCTGCACACAGGATGTGGGAGGTACAGGCCGTAAGCTCAACTCTCAGGAGTGTGTAGGCCTGGGAGGCCGATGTCTGCTACCCACTCATACATGGGAGTTGGAACCTAGCTACACTGTAATTGGCGAAGGCCGTCGTACATGGCTGTATTCAACTCAGGACACGTGAGGAGAGGACAGTCGCTTCCACAACCTGGCCTTGCTCCCCACCTCTCCCAGCACCTCACGTAAGGATGTCAACAGCTATATCTACAGGCAGGCAGGATGCGAGGGGGTCCTGCCCTCAGTTCAGCTCGCAAAAGGAAGCAGGCATCGAAGCCAGCTTTCTACTAGCTGCGTTCTTATGGCCGTGAGAACGTAGCAGCTTTGTGAGTCCTGTCGTTCCGTGAATACCGCTCCACTGCACCTGGAGACACAACCATTGAAGCCTGCTGCTTGCGTCCCATGAGCTGCTGACAAACATGTCTTGGGAGGATGTTCGTAACTCCATCTGCAGGCAGTGCAGGACCGCGGGTCAGCTCATCTCGCAGAAGGAAGTTCCTCAGAGAGACAGCATTCAACGCTCGCTGTACTCAGCTTTGGAAGTTAGTGTGGAGCTGCGATCTGAGGGAGGAATTCCTCAGAAGTCGCTGGATTCAGCTAAGAGACACTTGCCTCTCACCAAACTTGCGTCTCGTATCGAATGAAGTCCTTTGGAAGCGACGCGTGCAAGGGGTCAGCATGTGGGAGGTACAAGCAACAAGCTCTATCCACCGGAGGCCTTGGAGGCAACTGTCCGCTAGGCGCGACACTGACAAGGCAGACGCTTGGTTCTCACTCCGCAACCGCCACGCATAGAAGGAAATGCTGCGGAAGCGGACCGTACAGGCAGTCAGGGTGTGGGACATACAGGCCATAAGCTCACCTCTCAGACGTGCGTATCCCTGGCAGGCAGATGTCTGCTTCCCACGGAAACATGGGAGTTACAACCTGGCGACACTCTAATTGAAGAAGGCCGTTAGATACCGCTGCACTCAACTCAGATACACGTGAGGACAGGCCTGTCGCTTCCACATGCTTTTCACACCAACCTCTTCCGGCACCTAACATAAGGATGTTAGGACCTACGTCTGCAGGCAGTCAGGATGCAGGAGGGTCCTCCCCTCAGCTCAGCTCTCACAAGGAAGCAGACTTGGAAGCCAGCGTTCGAGTAGCTGCGTTCCTAGGGCCGCGAGAAGGTAGCAGCCCTCTATGTTAGGAGGCTCCAGGAACGCCGCTCGACTGCACCTGGAGACACACTCCAGGCCTGCCTTATTCCACGTGCCTCAAGCCACAAATGTCTCTGCTGAAGATGTTCGAAACTCATTCTGCAGGCAGTGTGGAACCGTGAGGGACTGACTGTGAGCTCAAATCTCACTAGGATGTTGCCTTTGGACAAGGCGTTCAGCCAGCTTCTCAGGTTTGGAACCTACGAAGTTCCAAACAAAGTTCTGACAGGAATTACTCGGACATCGCTGGATTGAGCTTGGAGACACTAGTCTTGTGGGCCGGCACCTTCCGCTTCCCTCTCACAACACTTCCGTCACGCATCGAGCCTAGGCTTGTTAGCAGGAAAGTGTACCTGCACACAGGATGTGGGAGGTACAGGCCGTAAGCTCAACTCTCAGGAGTGTGTAGGCCTGGGAGGCCGATGTCTGCTACCCACTCATACATGGGAGTTGGAACCTAGCTACACTGTAATTGGCGAAGGCCGTCGTACATGGCTGTATTCAACTCAGGACACGTGAGGAGAGGACAGTCGCTTCCACAACCTGGCCTTGCTCCCCACCTCTCCCAGCACCTCACGTAAGGATGTCAACAGCTATATCTACAGGCAGGCAGGATGCGAGGGGGTCCTGCCCTCAGTTCAGCTCGCAAAAGGAAGCAGGCATCGAAGCCAGCTTTCTACTAGCTGCGTTCTTATGGCCGTGAGAACGTAGCAGCTTTGTGAGCCCTGTCGTTCCGTGAATACCGCTCCACTGCACCTGGAGACACAACCATTGAAGCCTGCTGCTTGCGTCCCATGAGCTGCTGACAAACATGTCTTGGGAGGATGTTCGTAACTCCATCTGCAGGCAGTGCAGGACCGCGGGTCAGCTCATCTCGCAGAAGGAAGTTCCTCAGAGAGACAGCATTCAACGTGGTACTCAGCTTTGGAAGTTAGTGTGGAGCTCCGATCTGAGGATGGAATTCCTCAGAAGTCGCTGGATTCAGCTAAGAGACACTTGCCTCTCACCAAACCTGCGTCTCGTATCGAATGAAGTCCTTTGGAAGCGAGGTGTGCAAGGGGTCAGCATGTGGGAGGTACAAGCAACAAGCTCTATCCACCGGAGGCCTTGGAGGCAACTGTCCGCTAGGCACGACACTGACAAGGCAGACGCTTGGTTCTCACTCCGCAACCGCCACGCATAGAAGGAAATGCTGCGGAAGCGGACCGTACAGGCAGTCAGGGTGTGGGACATACAGGCCATAAGCTCACCTCTCAGACGTGCGTATCCCTGGCAGGCAGATGTCTGCTTCCCACGGAAACATGGGAGTTACAACCTGGCGACACTCTAATTGAAGAAGGCCGTTAGATACCGCTGCACTCAACTCAGATACACGTGAGGACAGGCCTGTCGCTTCCACATGCTTTTCACACCAACCTCTTCCGGCACCTAACATAAGGATGTTAGGACCTACGTCTGCAGGCAGTCAGGATGCAGGAGGGTCCTCCCCTCAGCTCAGCTCTCACAAGGAAGCAGACTTGGAAGCCAGCGTTCGAGTAGCTGCGTTCCTAGGGCCGCGAGAAGGTAGCAGCCCTCTATGTTAGGAGGCTCCAGGAACGCCGCTCGACTGCACCTGGAGACACACTCCAGGCCTGCCTTATTCCACGTGCCTCAAGCCACAAATGTCTCTGCTGAAGATGTTCGAAACTCATTCTGCAGGCAGTGTGGAACCGTGAGGGACTGACTGTGAGCTCAAATCTCACTAGGATGTTGCCTTTGGACAAGGCGTTCAGCCAGCTTCTCAGGTTTGGAATCTACTAAGTTCCGAACAAAGTTCTGACAGGAATTACTCGGACATCGCTGGATTGAGCTTGGAGACACTAGTCTTGTGGGCCGGCACCTTCCGCTTCCCTCTCACAACACTTCTGTCACGCATCGAGCCTAGGCTTGTTAGCAGGAAAGTGTACCTGCACACAGGATGTGGGAGGTACAGGCCGTAAGCTCAACTCTCAGGAGTGTGTAGGCCTGGGAGGCCGATGTCTGCTACCCACTCATACATGGGAGTTGGAACCTAGCTACACTGTAATTGGCGAAGGCCGTCGTACATGGCTGTATTCAACTCAGGACACGTGAGGAGAGGACAGTCGCTTCCACAACCTGGCCTTGCTCCCCACCTCTCCCAGCACCTCACGTAAGGATGTCAACAGCTATATCTACAGGCAGGCAGGATGCGAGGGGGTCCTGCCCTCAGTTCAGCTCGCAAAAGGAAGCAGGCATCGAAGCCAGCTTTCTACTAGCTGCGTTCTTATGGCCGTGAGAACGTAGCAGCTTTGTGAGTCCTGTCGTTCCGTGAATACCGCTCCACTGCACCTGGAGACACAACCATTGAAGCCTGCTGCTTGCGTCCCATGAGCTGCTGACAAACATGTCTTGGGAGGATGTTCGTAACTCCATCTGCAGGCAGTGCAGGACCGCGGGTCAGCTCATCTCGCAGAAGGAAGTTCCTCAGAGAGACAGCATTCAACGCTCGCTGTACTCAGCTTTGGAAGTTAGTGTGGAGCTGCGATCTGAGGGAGGAATTCCTCAGAAGTCGCTGGATTCAGCTAAGAGACACTTGCCTCTCACCAAACTTGCGTCTCGTATCGAATGAAGTCCTTTGGAAGCGACGCGTGCAAGGGGTCAGCATGTGGGAGGTACAAGCAACAAGCTCTATCCACCGGAGGCCTTGGAGGCAACTGTCCGCTAGGCGCGACACTGACAAGGCAGACGCTTGGTTCTCACTCCGCAACCGCCACGCATAGAAGGAAATGCTGCGGAAGCGGACCGTACAGGCAGTCAGGGTGTGGGACATACAGGCCATAAGCTCACCTCTCAGACGTGCGTATCCCTGGCAGGCAGATGTCTGCTTCCCACGGAAACATGGGAGTTACAACCTGGCGACACTCTAATTGAAGAAGGCCGTTAGATACCGCTGCACTCAACTCAGATACACGTGAGGACAGGCCTGTCGCTTCCACATGCTTTTCACACCAACCTCTTCCGGCACCTAACATAAGGATGTTAGGACCTACGTCTGCAGGCAGTCAGGATGCAGGAGGGTCCTCCCCTCAGCTCAGCTCTCACAAGGAAGCAGACTTGGAAGCCAGCGTTCGAGTAGCTGCGTTCCTAGGGCCGCGAGAAGGTAGCAGCCCTCTATGTTAGGAGGCTCCAGGAACGCCGCTCGACTGCACCTGGAGACACACTCCAGGCCTGCCTTATTCCACGTGCCTCAAGCCACAAATGTCTCTGCTGAAGATGTTCGAAACTCATTCTGCAGGCAGTGTGGAACCGTGAGGGACTGACTGTGAGCTCAAATCTCACTAGGATGTTGCCTTTGGACAAGGCGTTCAGCCAGCTTCTCAGGTTTGGAACCTACGAAGTTCCAAACAAAGTTCTGACAGGAATTACTCGGACATCGCTGGATTGAGCTTGGAGACACTAGTCTTGTGGGCCGGCACCTTCCGCTTCCCTCTCACAACACTTCTGTCACGCATCGAGCCTAGGCTTGTTAGCAGGAAAGTGTACCTGCACACAGGATGTGGGAGGTACAGGCCGTAAGCTCAACTCTCAGGAGTGTGTAGGCCTGGGAGGCCGATGTCTGCTACCCACTCATACATGGGAGTTGGAACCTAGCTACACTGTAATTGGCGAAGGCCGTCGTACATGGCTGTATTCAACTCAGGACACGTGAGGAGAGGACAGTCGCTTCCACAACCTGGCCTTGCTCCCCACCTCTCCCAGCACCTCACGTAAGGATGTCAACAGCTATATCTACAGGCAGGCAGGATGCGAGGGGGTCCTGCCCTCAGTTCAGCTCGCAAAAGGAAGCAGGCATCGAAGCCAGCTTTCTACTAGCTGCGTTCTTATGGCCGTGAGAACGTAGCAGCTTTGTGAGTCCTGTCGTTCCGTGAATACCGCTCCACTGCACCTGGAGACACAACCATTGAAGCCTGCTGCTTGCGTCCCATGAGCTGCTGACAAACATGTCTTGGGAGGATGTTCGTAACTCCATCTGCAGGCAGTGCAGGACCGCGGGTCAGCTCATCTCGCAGAAGGAAGTTCCTCAGAGAGACAGCATTCAACGCTCGCTGTACTCAGCTTTGGAAGTTAGTGTGGAGCTGCGATCTGAGGGAGGAATTCCTCAGAAGTCGCTGGATTCAGCTAAGAGACACTTGCCTCTCACCAAACTTGCGTCTCGTATCGAATGAAGTCCTTTGGAAGCGACGCGTGCAAGGGGTCAGCATGTGGGAGGTACAAGCAACAAGCTCTATCCACCGGAGGCCTTGGAGGCAACTGTCCGCTAGGCGCGACACTGACAAGGCAGACGCTTGGTTCTCACTCCGCAACCGCCACGCATAGAAGGAAATGCTGCGGAAGCGGACCGTACAGGCAGTCAGGGTGTGGGACATACAGGCCATAAGCTCACCTCTCAGACGTGCGTATCCCTGGCAGGCAGATGTCTGCTTCCCACGGAAACATGGGAGTTACAACCTGGCGACACTCTAATTGAAGAAGGCCGTTAGATACCGCTGCACTCAACTCAGATACACGTGAGGACAGGCCTGTCGCTTCCACATGCTTTTCACACCAACCTCTTCCGGCACCTAACATAAGGATGTTAGGACCTACGTCTGCAGGCAGTCAGGATGCAGGAGGGTCCTCCCCTCAGCTCAGCTCTCACAAGGAAGCAGACTTGGAAGCCAGCGTTCGAGTAGCTGCGTTCCTAGGGCCGCGAGAAGGTAGCAGCCCTCTATGTTAGGAGGCTCCAGGAACGCCGCTCGACTGCACCTGGAGACACACTCCAGGCCTGCCTTATTCCACGTGCCTCAAGCCACAAATGTCTCTGCTGAAGATGTTCGAAACTCATTCTGCAGGCAGTGTGGAACCGTGAGGGACTGACTGTGAGCTCAAATCTCACTAGGATGTTGCCTTTGGACAAGGCGTTCAGCCAGCTTCTCAGGTTTGGAATCTACTAAGTTCCAAACAAAGTTCTGACAGGAATTACTCGGACATCGCTGGATTGAGCTTGGAGACACTAGTCTTGTGGGCCGGCACCTTCCGCTTCCCTCTCACAACACTTCTGTCACGCATCGAGCCTAGGCTTGTTAGCAGGAAAGTGTACCTGCACACAGGATGTGGGAGGTACAGGCCGTAAGCTCAACTCTCAGGAGTGTGTAGGCCTGGGAGGCCGATGTCTGCTACCCACTCATACATGGGAGTTGGAACCTAGCTACACTGTAATTGGCGAAGGCCGTCGTACATGGCTGTATTCAACTCAGGACACGTGAGGAGAGGACAGTCGCTTCCACAACCTGGCCTTGCTCCCCACCTCTCCCAGCACCTCACGTAAGGATGTCAACAGCTATATCTACAGGCAGGCAGGATGCGAGGGGGTCCTGCCCTCAGTTCAGCTCGCAAAAGGAAGCAGGCATCGAAGCCAGCTTTCTACTAGCTGCGTTCTTATGGCCGTGAGAACGTAGCAGCTTTGTGAGTCCTGTCGTTCCGTGAATACCGCTCCACTGCACCTGGAGACACAACCATTGAAGCCTGCTGCTTGCGTCCCATGAGCTGCTGACAAACATGTCTTGGGAGGATGTTCGTAACTCCATCTGCAGGCAGTGCAGGACCGCGGGTCAGCTCATCTCGCAGAAGGAAGTTCCTCAGAGAGACAGCATTCAACGCTCGCTGTACTCAGCTTTGGAAGTTAGTGTGGAGCTGCGATCTGAGGGAGGAATTCCTCAGAAGTCGCTGGATTCAGCTAAGAGACACTTGCCTCTCACCAAACTTGCGTCTCGTATCGAATGAAGTCCTTTGGAAGCGACGCGTGCAAGGGGTCAGCATGTGGGAGGTACAAGCAACAAGCTCTATCCACCGGAGGCCTTGGAGGCAACTGTCCGCTAGGCGCGACACTGACAAGGCAGACGCTTGGTTCTCACTCCGCAACCGCCACGCATAGAAGGAAATGCTGCGGAAGCGGACCGTACAGGCAGTCAGGGTGTGGGACATACAGGCCATAAGCTCACCTCTCAGACGTGCGTATCCCTGGCAGGCAGATGTCTGCTTCCCACGGAAACATGGGAGTTACAACCTGGCGACACTCTAATTGAAGAAGGCCGTTAGATACCGCTGCACTCAACTCAGATACACGTGAGGACAGGCCTGTCGCTTCCACATGCTTTTCACACCAACCTCTTCCGGCACCTAACATAAGGATGTTAGGACCTACGTCTGCAGGCAGTCAGGATGCAGGAGGGTCCTCCCCTCAGCTCAGCTCTCACAAGGAAGCAGACTTGGAAGCCAGCGTTCGAGTAGCTGCGTTCCTAGGGCCGCGAGAAGGTAGCAGCCCTCTATGTTAGGAGGCTCCAGGAACGCCGCTCGACTGCACCTGGAGACACACTCCAGGCCTGCCTTATTCCACGTGCCTCAAGCCACAAATGTCTCTGCTGAAGATGTTCGAAACTCATTCTGCAGGCAGTGTGGAACCGTGAGGGACTGACTGTGAGCTCAAATCTCACTAGGATGTTGCCTTTGGACAAGGCGTTCAGCCAGCTTCTCAGGTTTGGAACCTACGAAGTTCCAAACAAAGTTCTGACAGGAATTACTCGGACATCGCTGGATTGAGCTTGGAGACACTAGTCTTGTGGGCCGGCACCTTCCGCTTCCCTCTCACAACACTTCTGTCACGCATCGAGCCTAGGCTTGTTAGCAGGAAAGTGTACCTGCACACAGGATGTGGGAGGTACAGGCCGTAAGCTCAACTCTCAGGAGTGTGTAGGCCTGGGAGGCCGATGTCTGCTACCCACTCATACATGGGAGTTGGAACCTAGCTACACTGTAATTGGCGAAGGCCGTCGTACATGGCTGTATTCAACTCAGGACACGTGAGGAGAGGACAGTCGCTTCCACAACCTGGCCTTGCTCCCCACCTCTCCCAGCACCTCACGTAAGGATGTCAACAGCTATATCTACAGGCAGGCAGGATGCGAGGGGGTCCTGCCCTCAGTTCAGCTCGCAAAAGGAAGCAGGCATCGAAGCCAGCTTTCTACTAGCTGCGTTCTTATGGCCGTGAGAATGAAGCAGCTTTGTGAGTCCTGTCGTTCCGTGAATACCGCTCCACTGCACCTGGAGACACAACCATTGAAGCCTGCTGCTTGCGTCCCATGAGCTGCTGACAAACATGTCTTGGGAGGATGTTCGTAACTCCATCTGCAGGCAGTGCAGGACCGCGGGTCAGCTCATCTCGCAGAAGGAAGTTCCTCAGAGAGACAGCATTCAACGCTGTACTCAGCTTTGGAAGTTAGTGTGGAGCTGCGATCTGAGGGAGGAATTCCTCAGAAGTCGCTGGATTCAGCTAAGAGACACTTGCCTCTCACCAAACTTGCGTCTCGTATCGAATGAAGTCCTTTGGAAGCGACGCGTGCAAGGGGTCAGCATGTGGGAGGTACAAGCAACAAGCTCTATCCACCGGAGGCCTTGGAGGCAACTGTCCGCTAGGCGCGACACTGACAAGGCAGACGCTTGGTTCTCACTCCGCAACCGCCACGCATAGAAGGAAATGCTGCGGAAGCGGACCGTACAGGCAGTCAGGGTGTGGGACATACAGGCCATAAGCTCACCTCTCAGACGTGCGTATCCCTGGCAGGCAGATGTCTGCTTCCCACGGAAACATGGGAGTTACAACCTGGCGACACTCTAATTGAAGAAGGCCGTTAGATACCGCTGCACTCAACTCAGATACACGTGAGGACAGGCCTGTCGCTTCCACATGCTTTTCACACCAACCTCTTCCGGCACCTAACATAAGGATGTTAGGACCTACGTCTGCAGGCAGTCAGGATGCAGGAGGGTCCTCCCCTCAGCTCAGCTCTCACAAGGAAGCAGACTTGGAAGCCAGCGTTCGAGTAGCTGCGTTCCTAGGGCCGCGAGAAGGTAGCAGCCCTCTATGTTAGGAGGCTCCAGGAACGCCGCTCGACTGCACCTGGAGACACACTCCAGGCCTGCCTTATTCCACGTGCCTCAAGCCACAAATGTCTCTGCTGAAGATGTTCGAAACTCATTCTGCAGGCAGTGTGGAACCGTGAGGGACTGACTGTGAGCTCAAATCTCACTAGGATGTTGCCTTTGGACAAGGCGTTCAGCCAGCTTCTCAGGTTTGGAACCTACGAAGTTCCAAACAAAGTTCTGACAGGAATTACTCGGACATCGCTGGATTGAGCTTGGAGACACTAGTCTTGTGGGCCGGCACCTTCCGCTTCCCTCTCACAACACTTCTGTCACGCATCGAGCCTAGGCTTGTTAGCAGGAAAGTGTACCTGCACACAGGATGTGGGAGGTACAGGCCGTAAGCTCAACTCTCAGGAGTGTGTAGGCCTGGGAGGCCGATGTCTGCTACCCACTCATACATGGGAGTTGGAACCTAGCTACACTGTAATTGGCGAAGGCCGTCGTACATGGCTGTATTCAACTCAGGACACGTGAGGAGAGGACAGTCGCTTCCACAACCTGGCCTTGCTCCCCACCTCTCCCAGCACCTCACGTAAGGATGTCAACAGCTATATCTACAGGCAGGCAGGATGCGAGGGGGTCCTGCCCTCAGTTCAGCTCGCAAAAGGAAGCAGGCATCGAAGCCAGCTTTCTACTAGCTGCGTTCTTATGGCCGTGAGAATGAAGCAGCTTTGTGAGTCCTGTCGTTCCGTGAATACCGCTCCACTGCACCTGGAGACACAACCATTGAAGCCTGCTGCTTGCGTCCCATGAGCTGCTGACAAACATGTCTTGGGAGGATGTTCGTAACTCCATCTGCAGGCAGTGCAGGACCGCGGGTCAGCTCATCTCGCAGAAGGAAGTTCCTCAGAGAGACAGCATTCAACGCTCGCTGTACTCAGCTTTGGAAGTTAGTGTGGAGCTGCGATCTGAGGGAGGAATTCCTCAGAAGTCGCTGGATTCAGCTAAGAGACACTTGCCTCTCACCAAACTTGCGTCTCGTATCGAATGAAGTCCTTTGGAAGCGACGCGTGCAAGGGGTCAGCATGTGGGAGGTACAAGCAACAAGCTCTATCCACCGGAGGCCTTGGAGGCAACTGTCCGCTAGGCGCGACACTGACAAGGCAGACGCTTGGTTCTCACTCCGCAACCGCCACGCATAGAAGGAAATGCTGCGGAAGCGGACCGTACAGGCAGTCAGGGTGTGGGACATACAGGCCATAAGCTCACCTCTCAGACGTGCGTATCCCTGGCAGGCAGATGTCTGCTTCCCACGGAAACATGGGAGTTACAACCTGGCGACACTCTAATTGAAGAAGGCCGTTAGATACCGCTGCACTCAACTCAGATACACGTGAGGACAGGCCTGTCGCTTCCACATGCTTTTCACACCAACCTCTTCCGGCACCTAACATAAGGATGTTAGGACCTACGTCTGCAGGCAGTCAGGATGCAGGAGGGTCCTCCCCTCAGCTCAGCTCTCACAAGGAAGCAGACTTGGAAGCCAGCGTTCGAGTAGCTGCGTTCCTAGGGCCGCGAGAAGGTAGCAGCCCTCTATGTTAGGAGGCTCCAGGAACGCCGCTCGACTGCACCTGGAGACACACTCCAGGCCTGCCTTATTCCACGTGCCTCAAGCCACAAATGTCTCTGCTGAAGATGTTCGAAACTCATTCTGCAGGCAGTGTGGAACCGTGAGGGACTGACTGTGAGCTCAAATCTCACTAGGATGTTGCCTTTGGACAAGGCGTTCAGCCAGCTTCTCAGGTTTGGAACCTACTAAGTTCCAAACAAAGTTCTGACAGGAATTACTCGGACATCGCTGGATTGAGCTTGGAGACACTAGTCTTGTGGGCCGGCACCTTCCGCTTCCCTCTCACAACACTTCTGTCACGCATCGAGCCTAGGCTTGTTAGCAGGAAAGTGTACCTGCACACAGGATGTGGGAGGTACAGGCCGTAAGCTCAACTCTCAGGAGTGTGTAGGCCTGGGAGGCCGATGTCTGCTACCCACTCATACATGGGAGTTGGAACCTAGCTACACTGTAATTGGCGAAGGCCGTCGTACATGGCTGTATTCAACTCAGGACACGTGAGGAGAGGACAGTCGCTTCCACAACCTGGCCTTGCTCCCCACCTCTCCCAGCACCTCACGTAAGGATGTCAACAGCTATATCTACAGGCAGGCAGGATGCGAGGGGGTCCTGCCCTCAGTTCAGCTCGCAAAAGGAAGCAGGCATCGAAGCCAGCTTTCTACTAGCTGCGTTCTTATGGCCGTGAGAACGTAGCAGCTTTGTGAGTCCTGTCGTTCCGTGAATACCGCTCCACTGCACCTGGAGACACAACCATTGAAGCCTGCTGCTTGCGTCCCATGAGCTGCTGACAAACATGTCTTGGGAGGATGTTCGTAACTCCATCTGCAGGCAGTGCAGGACCGCGGGTCAGCTCATCTCGCAGAAGGAAGTTCCTCAGAGAGACAGCATTCAACGTGGTACTCAGCTTTGGAAGTTAGTGTGGAGCTCCGATCTGAGGATGGAATTCCTCAGAAGTCGCTGGATTCAGCTAAGAGACACTTGCCTCTCACCAAACCTGCGTCTCGTATCGAATGAAGTCCTTTGGAAGCGAGGTGTGCAAGGGGTCAGCATGTGGGAGGTACAAGCAACAAGCTCTATCCACCGGAGGCCTTGGAGGCAACTGTCCGCTAGGCACGACACTGACAAGGCAGACGCTTGGTTCTCACTCCGCAACCGCCACGCATAGAAGGAAATGCTGCGGAAGCGGACCGTACAGGCAGTCAGGGTGTGGGACATACAGGCCATAAGCTCACCTCTCAGACGTGCGTATCCCTGGCAGGCAGATGTCTGCTTCCCACGGAAACATGGGAGTTACAACCTGGCGACACTCTAATTGAAGAAGGCCGTTAGATACCGCTGCACTCAACTCAGATACACGTGAGGACAGGCCTGTCGCTTCCACATGCTTTTCACACCAACCTCTTCCGGCACCTAACATAAGGATGTTAGGACCTACGTCTGCAGGCAGTCAGGATGCAGGAGGGTCCTCCCCTCAGCTCAGCTCTCACAAGGAAGCAGACTTGGAAGCCAGCGTTCGAGTAGCTGCGTTCCTAGGGCCGCGAGAAGGTAGCAGCCCTCTATGTTAGGAGGCTCCAGGAACGCCGCTCGACTGCACCTGGAGACACACTCCAGGCCTGCCTTATTCCACGTGCCTCAAGCCACAAATGTCTCTGCTGAAGATGTTCGAAACTCATTCTGCAGGCAGTGTGGAACCGTGAGGGACTGACTGTGAGCTCAAATCTCACTAGGATGTTGCCTTTGGACAAGGCGTTCAGCCAGCTTCTCAGGTTTGGAACCTACGAAGTTCCAAACAAAGTTCTGACAGGAATTACTCGGACATCGCTGGATTGAGCTTGGAGACACTAGTCTTGTGGGCCGGCACCTTCCGCTTCCCTCTCACAACACTTCTGTCACGCATCGAGCCTAGGCTTGTTAGCAGGAAAGTGTACCTGCACACAGGATGTGGGAGGTACAGGCCGTAAGCTCAACTCTCAGGAGTGTGTAGGCCTGGGAGGCCGATGTCTGCTACCCACTCATACATGGGAGTTGGAACCTAGCTACACTGTAATTGGCGAAGGCCGTCGTACATGGCTGTATTCAACTCAGGACACGTGAGGAGAGGACAGTCGCTTCCACAACCTGGCCTTGCTCCCCACCTCTCCCAGCACCTCACGTAAGGATGTCAACAGCTATATCTACAGGCAGGCAGGATGCGAGGGGGTCCTGCCCTCAGTTCAGCTCGCAAAAGGAAGCAGGCATCGAAGCCAGCTTTCTACTAGCTGCGTTCTTATGGCCGTGAGAACGTAGCAGCTTTGTGAGCCCTGTCGTTCCGTGAATACCGCTCCACTGCACCTGGAGACACAACCATTGAAGCCTGCTGCTTGCGTCCCATGAGCTGCTGACAAACATGTCTTGGGAGGATGTTCGTAACTCCATCTGCAGGCAGTGCAGGACCGCGGGTCAGCTCATCTCGCAGAAGGAAGTTCCTCAGAGAGACAGCATTCAACGTGGTACTCAGCTTTGGAAGTTAGTGTGGAGCTCCGATCTGAGGATGGAATTCCTCAGAAGTCGCTGGATTCAGCTAAGAGACACTTGCCTCTCACCAAACCTGCGTCTCGTATCGAATGAAGTCCTTTGGAAGCGAGGTGTGCAAGGGGTCAGCATGTGGGAGGTACAAGCAACAAGCTCTATCCACCGGAGGCCTTGGAGGCAACTGTCCGCTAGGCACGACACTGACAAGGCAGACGCTTGGTTCTCACTCCGCAACCGCCACGCATAGAAGGAAATGCTGCGGAAGCGGACCGTACAGGCAGTCAGGGTGTGGGACATACAGGCCATAAGCTCACCTCTCAGACGTGCGTATCCCTGGCAGGCAGATGTCTGCTTCCCACGGAAACATGGGAGTTACAACCTGGCGACACTCTAATTGAAGAAGGCCGTTAGATACCGCTGCACTCAACTCAGATACACGTGAGGACAGGCCTGTCGCTTCCACATGCTTTTCACACCAACCTCTTCCGGCACCTAACATAAGGATGTTAGGACCTACGTCTGCAGGCAGTCAGGATGCAGGAGGGTCCTCCCCTCAGCTCAGCTCTCACAAGGAAGCAGACTTGGAAGCCAGCGTTCGAGTAGCTGCGTTCCTAGGGCCGCGAGAAGGTAGCAGCCCTCTATGTTAGGAGGCTCCAGGAACGCCGCTCGACTGCACCTGGAGACACACTCCAGGCCTGCCTTATTCCACGTGCCTCAAGCCACAAATGTCTCTGCTGAAGATGTTCGAAACTCATTCTGCAGGCAGTGTGGAACCGTGAGGGACTGACTGTGAGCTCAAATCTCACTAGGATGTTGCCTTTGGACAAGGCGTTCAGCCAGCTTCTCAGGTTTGGAATCTACTAAGTTCCGAACAAAGTTCTGACAGGAATTACTCGGACATCGCTGGATTGAGCTTGGAGACACTAGTCTTGTGGGCCGGCACCTTCCGCTTCCCTCTCACAACACTTCTGTCACGCATCGAGCCTAGGCTTGTTAGCAGGAAAGTGTACCTGCACACAGGATGTGGGAGGTACAGGCCGTAAGCTCAACTCTCAGGAGTGTGTAGGCCTGGGAGGCCGATGTCTGCTACCCACTCATACATGGGAGTTGGAACCTAGCTACACTGTAATTGGCGAAGGCCGTCGTACATGGCTGTATTCAACTCAGGACACGTGAGGAGAGGACAGTCGCTTCCACAACCTGGCCTTGCTCCCCACCTCTCCCAGCACCTCACGTAAGGATGTCAACAGCTATATCTACAGGCAGGCAGGATGCGAGGGGGTCCTGCCCTCAGTTCAGCTCGCAAAAGGAAGCAGGCATCGAAGCCAGCTTTCTACTAGCTGCGTTCTTATGGCCGTGAGAACGTAGCAGCTTTGTGAGTCCTGTCGTTCCGTGAATACCGCTCCACTGCACCTGGAGACACAACCATTGAAGCCTGCTGCTTGCGTCCCATGAGCTGCTGACAAACATGTCTTGGGAGGATGTTCGTAACTCCATCTGCAGGCAGTGCAGGACCGCGGGTCAGCTCATCTCGCAGAAGGAAGTTCCTCAGAGAGACAGCATTCAACGCTCGCTGTACTCAGCTTTGGAAGTTAGTGTGGAGCTGCGATCTGAGGGAGGAATTCCTCAGAAGTCGCTGGATTCAGCTAAGAGACACTTGCCTCTCACCAAACTTGCGTCTCGTATCGAATGAAGTCCTTTGGAAGCGACGCGTGCAAGGGGTCAGCATGTGGGAGGTACAAGCAACAAGCTCTATCCACCGGAGGCCTTGGAGGCAACTGTCCGCTAGGCGCGACACTGACAAGGCAGACGCTTGGTTCTCACTCCGCAACCGCCACGCATAGAAGGAAATGCTGCGGAAGCGGACCGTACAGGCAGTCAGGGTGTGGGACATACAGGCCATAAGCTCACCTCTCAGACGTGCGTATCCCTGGCAGGCAGATGTCTGCTTCCCACGGAAACATGGGAGTTACAACCTGGCGACACTCTAATTGAAGAAGGCCGTTAGATACCGCTGCACTCAACTCAGATACACGTGAGGACAGGCCTGTCGCTTCCACATGCTTTTCACACCAACCTCTTCCGGCACCTAACATAAGGATGTTAGGACCTACGTCTGCAGGCAGTCAGGATGCAGGAGGGTCCTCCCCTCAGCTCAGCTCTCACAAGGAAGCAGACTTGGAAGCCAGCGTTCGAGTAGCTGCGTTCCTAGGGCCGCGAGAAGGTAGCAGCCCTCTATGTTAGGAGGCTCCAGGAACGCCGCTCGACTGCACCTGGAGACACACTCCAGGCCTGCCTTATTCCACGTGCCTCAAGCCACAAATGTCTCTGCTGAAGATGTTCGAAACTCATTCTGCAGGCAGTGTGGAACCGTGAGGGACTGACTGTGAGCTCAAATCTCACTAGGATGTTGCCTTTGGACAAGGCGTTCAGCCAGCTTCTCAGGTTTGGAACCTACGAAGTTCCAAACAAAGTTCTGACAGGAATTACTCGGACATCGCTGGATTGAGCTTGGAGACACTAGTCTTGTGGGCCGGCACCTTCCGCTTCCCTCTCACAACACTTCTGTCACGCATCGAGCCTAGGCTTGTTAGCAGGAAAGTGTACCTGCACACAGGATGTGGGAGGTACAGGCCGTAAGCTCAACTCTCAGGAGTGTGTAGGCCTGGGAGGCCGATGTCTGCTACCCACTCATACATGGGAGTTGGAACCTAGCTACACTGTAATTGGCGAAGGCCGTCGTACATGGCTGTATTCAACTCAGGACACGTGAGGAGAGGACAGTCGCTTCCACAACCTGGCCTTGCTCCCCACCTCTCCCAGCACCTCACGTAAGGATGTCAACAGCTATATCTACAGGCAGGCAGGATGCGAGGGGGTCCTGCCCTCAGTTCAGCTCGCAAAAGGAAGCAGGCATCGAAGCCAGCTTTCTACTAGCTGCGTTCTTATGGCCGTGAGAACGTAGCAGCTTTGTGAGTCCTGTCGTTCCGTGAATACCGCTCCACTGCACCTGGAGACACAACCATTGAAGCCTGCTGCTTGCGTCCCATGAGCTGCTGACAAACATGTCTTGGGAGGATGTTCGTAACTCCATCTGCAGGCAGTGCAGGACCGCGGGTCAGCTCATCTCGCAGAAGGAAGTTCCTCAGAGAGACAGCATTCAACGCTCGCTGTACTCAGCTTTGGAAGTTAGTGTGGAGCTGCGATCTGAGGGAGGAATTCCTCAGAAGTCGCTGGATTCAGCTAAGAGACACTTGCCTCTCACCAAACTTGCGTCTCGTATCGAATGAAGTCCTTTGGAAGCGACGCGTGCAAGGGGTCAGCATGTGGGAGGTACAAGCAACAAGCTCTATCCACCGGAGGCCTTGGAGGCAACTGTCCGCTAGGCGCGACACTGACAAGGCAGACGCTTGGTTCTCACTCCGCAACCGCCACGCATAGAAGGAAATGCTGCGGAAGCGGACCGTACAGGCAGTCAGGGTGTGGGACATACAGGCCATAAGCTCACCTCTCAGACGTGCGTATCCCTGGCAGGCAGATGTCTGCTTCCCACGGAAACATGGGAGTTACAACCTGGCGACACTCTAATTGAAGAAGGCCGTTAGATACCGCTGCACTCAACTCAGATACACGTGAGGACAGGCCTGTCGCTTCCACATGCTTTTCACACCAACCTCTTCCGGCACCTAACATAAGGATGTTAGGACCTACGTCTGCAGGCAGTCAGGATGCAGGAGGGTCCTCCCCTCAGCTCAGCTCTCACAAGGAAGCAGACTTGGAAGCCAGCGTTCGAGTAGCTGCGTTCCTAGGGCCGCGAGAAGGTAGCAGCCCTCTATGTTAGGAGGCTCCAGGAACGCCGCTCGACTGCACCTGGAGACACACTCCAGGCCTGCCTTATTCCACGTGCCTCAAGCCACAAATGTCTCTGCTGAAGATGTTCGAAACTCATTCTGCAGGCAGTGTGGAACCGTGAGGGACTGACTGTGAGCTCAAATCTCACTAGGATGTTGCCTTTGGACAAGGCGTTCAGCCAGCTTCTCAGGTTTGGAACCTACGAAGTTCCAAACAAAGTTCTGACAGGAATTACTCGGACATCGCTGGATTGAGCTTGGAGACACTAGTCTTGTGGGCCGGCACCTTCCGCTTCCCTCTCACAACACTTCTGTCACGCATCGAGCCTAGGCTTGTTAGCAGGAAAGTGTACCTGCACACAGGATGTGGGAGGTACAGGCCGTAAGCTCAACTCTCAGGAGTGTGTAGGCCTGGGAGGCCGATGTCTGCTACCCACTCATACATGGGAGTTGGAACCTAGCTACACTGTAATTGGCGAAGGCCGTCGTACATGGCTGTATTCAACTCAGGACACGTGAGGAGAGGACAGTCGCTTCCACAACCTGGCCTTGCTCCCCACCTCTCCCAGCACCTCACGTAAGGATGTCAACAGCTATATCTACAGGCAGGCAGGATGCGAGGGGGTCCTGCCCTCAGTTCAGCTCGCAAAAGGAAGCAGGCATCGAAGCCAGCTTTCTACTAGCTGCGTTCTTATGGCCGTGAGAACGTAGCAGCTTTGTGAGCCCTGTCGTTCCGTGAATACCGCTCCACTGCACCTGGAGACACAACCATTGAAGCCTGCTGCTTGCGTCCCATGAGCTGCTGACAAACATGTCTTGGGAGGATGTTCGTAACTCCATCTGCAGGCAGTGCAGGACCGCGGGTCAGCTCATCTCGCAGAAGGAAGTTCCTCAGAGAGACAGCATTCAACGTGGTACTCAGCTTTGGAAGTTAGTGTGGAGCTCCGATCTGAGGATGGAATTCCTCAGAAGTCGCTGGATTCAGCTAAGAGACACTTGCCTCTCACCAAACCTGCGTCTCGTATCGAATGAAGTCCTTTGGAAGCGAGGTGTGCAAGGGGTCAGCATGTGGGAGGTACAAGCAACAAGCTCTATCCACCGGAGGCCTTGGAGGCAACTGTCCGCTAGGCACGACACTGACAAGGCAGACGCTTGGTTCTCACTCCGCAACCGCCACGCATAGAAGGAAATGCTGCGGAAGCGGACCGTACAGGCAGTCAGGGTGTGGGACATACAGGCCATAAGCTCACCTCTCAGACGTGCGTATCCCTGGCAGGCAGATGTCTGCTTCCCACGGAAACATGGGAGTTACAACCTGGCGACACTCTAATTGA
>NW_027325775.1:250000-399360 GCF_048418805.1 Vulpes vulpes | reverse complement strand
TTAGAACCAACGTTTAGGAACTAGATATGTCTGTTGCTACTGAGGTATTATTGTTGCTTATAGGTCCTCTCAGCTGACAGAGCAAGGACACGTGGGTATACTGACCTGTGTATATGCACATATCTGCAAATATTTCTATATGTAACCATATGTGTCAATAGTAAGCTAAACAACTTTATACTAATGTCTCCACCTATAATCCTAATTTGGTAATCTAATCCTGCCTTTTTCTTTTCTTGTTGATCTATAACTTCCCCATCCAACAGTGAGAAAATTGACACCCCTCATCTCATAATATGCTGTTCTTTTACTTTATTGTTCATTTACAGTATATATTCTGCATTGCATCCTATAATCCTTAACCTCCTACATATATAACATATTTATAAATATATTTAAATATACATATATATTGATATGTGAACACTTTGTGCTATAAACCTCTATGTCAAATGTATTGTCAAGAGTCATGTGCTACCACTAAACTATCACACGGGACAGTTTTATAACCATAAAATGTCCCTCATCCTTTCTCTGGTTAACATTTTTCCCATAACATGCAAACTCCAGATAACCACTGAACTATTTTACAATCTCTATAGTTTAACCTTTTGAAGAAGATCATCTACAAGCCTCAGGCCACATATGGCCTTTTTATATTGGCCTTCATGATGTAGCCATAAGAATTTAAGATTCATTCATACATGTTTTTACATGGCTTGGCAGCTAGTTCTTTTTATTGTTCAATAGGATATCATTGTATGGATTTACCACCATATTTTTACTTGTTCACTTATGAAAGACAGTGTAATTTCTTCTAGTTTTGGAGATCATGAAAAAAACTTCTATCAGAATTTGCATGCAGATTTTTGTATGAGCATAAGTTTTCCAATGTGTAGGATAGATATCCATCAAAGTGATTGCTGGAGCATCTGGTAAGCCTATACTTAGCTTCATAAGGAACTGTCAAGTGGCCTTCCAAATTTGCTGTAGTGTTTTCAATTTCTGCCAGCAAAGAAAAGTCTTCCTTCTCTACATCCTCACCAGCATTTGACGTTGTCAAGTTTTTGTTTTTTAAATAAAATCAGCTATTCTAACAGAATATAATGTTATCTCATACTTAATTTACTACTCCCCAATGGCCAGTGGCATTGAGCATGTCTTCATATGCTTATTTACCATCTTTATACCTCCTTTGTTGAGGTATCCTCACCGATTTCTGACATCCATGGTTTCTGATGAAAATTCAGCTGTTTGTCATATTAAGAATTCTATGTCCTGTTATCTTATTAGGGCTGCTGTAGCAAAATACCACAGATCATGTGGCTGAGAGAACAGAAAGATTTTTCATAATTCTGGAAGCTAAGAGTTCAAGATTGAGGTGTCAGCAGGATGGATTTCTCCTGAAGTTCTTCTCCCTCACTTGCATTTGGAGGCATTCTCCTTTGGTTCTCACTGATCTTTCTTCTGTAATTATGAATTCCAGTGTCTCTTCCTCTGATTACAATGACATCAGTCCTCTTATGTTAGAGTTCTACCCTTATACCTCATTTAACCTGAATTACCTTCTTAAAGGACTTATTTCTAAAATCAGTCATAGTAAGAATTAGGGCTTCAACAGAAGAATTTGATTTGGGCACACACAATTCAATTCAGAACAAATATGATAAATCATCTCTCTGGTTGTTTTTAATCTTTTTTCCTTTATATGTCAACAGATTTATTTTGATATGCTGAGGTATGAATTTCTTTGTGCTTATCAAAATTGGTGTTATTGAAATTCTTGGCTCTGTAGATTAATGTTGATCATCAAATTTGGTAAATTTTAGGCCACTTTTTAAAATACTAAATCTATGCCTCTCTCTTCTCCTCCTATGATTCCTTATGTGGATGTTGGTGTGCTTGATAGTTTCCTACAGGTTTCTAGGGTTCGTTTATTTTTCATCACTTTTTTTCCCGCTTTTCAGGTTGGATGACCTCAAAACTGACCTCTTTTAAAATTCAGTATTTTTTTCTCTTGTGAGCTCAGATTTGCCCTTATATTAATTCCAGTGAGGTTTTCATCAATCACTATCATTTTCAAGCCTTGAATTTTAATTTTGGTCTCATAATTTATATTAATAAAATATAGTCGATTCAGTGAGATGTTATCCTCACATGTTCTTTTAGTTCACTACATATAATGTTATACACTGAAATATTTTATCTCAAAATTTATATGTTGAAACCCTAACTCCCAATGTGATTTTATTTGGAGACAGGACCTTTAAGGAGGAGGTTAAGGTCAAATGACATCATAAGGATGGGATCCTAAAGTGATAGGATTGATACCCTTATAAAAAAGTGAGAAATACCAGAGGCCACCTTCCCCTTCCCATTCCCCTTCCCCTAACTCTCTCCAGAGAAAGGCCAGGTAAGGACATGATAAGAAAGTGCTGTCTTCAAGCTGAGGAGAAAGGTATCATCTGAAGCCAACCCTACTGGTACTTGGAAATTCAGCCTTCAGACTGCGAGAAAATAAATTTATGTTGTAAATGGCCAACAGACACATGAAAAAATGCTCCACATCACTTAGCATCAGGAAAATACAATTCAAAACCACAATGAGATACCACCTCATAACAGTCAGAATGGCTAAAATTAACAAGTCAGAAAATGACAGATGTTGGGGAAAGGAGAGCCTTCTTATCCTGTTGGTGGGAATCCAAGCTGGTGCAGCCACTCTGGAAAATAGTATGGAAGTTCCTCAGAAAGTTGAAAATAGAGCTACCCCACCACCCAGTAGTTGCGCTACTGGAGATTTTCCCCAAAGATATGGACTTAGTGATCTGAAAGGCACCTACACCCCAATGTTTATATAACAGCAATGTTAATAATAGCCAAACTATGGTAAGAGCCCAGATGTCCATTGACAGATGGTTGGATAAAGAATATACAGTATAGATAATACAGTTTGAAGGCTACTCAGTCTTCAAAAAAATGAAATATTGACATTTGTAACAACGTGGATGGAACTACGGGATATTATGCTAAGGGAAATCAATCAATCAGATAAAGACAATTATCATATGACCTCACTCATATGTGGAATTTAAGAAACAAAACAGAGGATCATAGGGGAAGAGAAGAAAAAAAATAAGATGAAATCAGAGGAGACAAACCATAAGAGACCCTTATTCATAGGAAACAAACTGAGGTTTGCTGGAGGGGCAGCAGTAGAGGGATGGAGTAACTGGGTGATGGGCATTAAGGAGGGCACATGATGGGGTATTATATAAGACTGATGACTAACTCATCTCTACCTCTGAAACAAATAATAATTTATGTGTTAATTAATTGAATTTAAATAAAATTAAAAAATAAATGTACATTCTTCATGCAACCCAAGTGGTGGTATTTTGTTACTGGCATCCCTAGAAAATGGGTACATAGTGTTTCCTTTATTTCCTTTAACACATTTAAGATATTCAATTTAAAGTCTTTTTTTTTTTTTTTTTTTTTTTTTTTTTTTTTTTAGTAAGTCTAACATCTGTACTCCTTTATATAGACAGTTTCCATTTACGGGTTTTGTTTGGTTTTGTTTTGCTCATGTATGATCCACACTTTCATGTTGTATTGCATGTTTCATAGGTTTTTGTTGAAAACTGGACACTTTAATTAATATAATTTAGCAGCTCTGAAAATCAGATTCTTTTTCTCTCCTTAGGGTTTTTTGGTCATGATACTGGTTGCTCTGCTGCTTTCTGTTTTTAGATTTTAGTGACTTTTCTAAACTAATTCTGTAAAGATTGTGTATATATGTATGTATGTGTGTGTGTATGTATGTATTTACCTACTTATTTGCATGTGGAAAATAAGCTGAGTCTCTTCTCAGCTTATTGGTCAGCATATGATTGTACAGATATTAACTTAAATGCCTGGAACTGATAGTTCTCCCAGATTTTCTAAATAATTCGGTGTGCATGTTCTGTCATACCTTCAATGGTCAGACAGGCAAGAAAGGCTATTTGTACTAAGTAAAGTCTGACTCAGGATAAATTTCCAAGCAACTGTCAGAAAAGTCAAATAATCACAATTCTCTCAGAAGAATACTTCTAGTGAGCTCCATATTCCTTCTATTCCCTCCAGAGACTGCTAGGCCACAGTTGGTCACCATGATTGTGAAGCTATTGGTTTTCAAATTATTCCAGATTTGTGGAGAGGGGAAAGGAAATGAAACATGTTTAAGTACTACAAAGTTCACTGTTTTTAACAAGAGTGAATGGTTTTTATTGAATAAACACTTTTGAGATTGTTGCAAACATTTGGTTAATTTCAAGAGTTCTGAAAATGTCAATCTTTGACAGTTTTTGCCATGTTCTCATAGCATTTATGGAAGAGCAGATTTTTGGAGTTCTGGCCTCCACTATTCCCACTAACACCATCTCACCATAAAATAAAGAAAATTAAATGTAAGGTTAAACATATGTAATATAAAAGAATTATTAATACAAGAATATTTAGGTATTAAGAATTTTTTTTTTCAAATTTTTATTTATTTATGATAGTCACACAGAGAGAGAGAGAGAGGCAGAGACATGGGCAGAGGGAGAAGCAGGCTCCATGCACCGGGAGCCCGACGTGGGATTCGATCCTGGGTCTCCAGGATCACGCCCTGAGGCAAAGGAGGCGCTAAACCACTGCGCCACCCAGGGATCCCAAGAATATTTAGGTATTAGATAGAACCAAATGTTGAAACTACTCAAGTGATGCTTAATTACAAAACCTCTGTATTGGTCAATAACTATTAAAAGAGAGAAGCTGTTCAATATTATCTCACTGAAAACAGTGTATAACCAATTCTTTGCCTCGAATTTAAGTTCAGTATTTAGTTTTTAATCTTACCAATTCTATACTAAATTAATTAATATCACTACCTTGAAGGACTGAATGTATTTTTCTTGAATACAAAGAGGAATGCAGTAATGTCTAATGGCTTGTTTTAAACTTAGAGTTTTGACTAGGAAGTAAGACCCAATACGGCTCTTTACAAGTGTAATCCTCTGGGAAACTTATAAGATATGAGTTTTTCCCCTAAGACACAACACTGATAGGATGATCTCCATTTTTTGCTAACCACCTAGCATGTCCCTTGGCCCTTGCTTGTTCAGAGTTTATACTTATAAAACTAACTTTATTTATTTCACATTCATGTGTGTGTATTTCTTGGGAGGTAATATGGGGTGTAATAGTCTCTCTGTCTCTTTCTTTCTCTGTATTCATAGTAATTTGCTCCCAAAAAACAAATTAACAAGAAGGTAGGAGGAGGAGACAGGAAGGTTGAGGATACTGTATTAGTTTTCTATTTTTGCTGTAACAAAGCACAAAATCATACAACACAAATGTATTCTTAGACTTCTTCAAGTCTGATGTCTAGTAGAAATCTCACTGATCTAAAATAAAGATTTTAAGTCTATATTCCTTTTCTGGAAGCTTAAAAGCAGGACCAATTTCCTGCTTCTTTGGATTGCTGGTGGAATTCAGTTTTTGAAGCTATAGCACTGGGTCCCTGTGTCATTTTCAGCTGTCAACTGTATCCAGCCTCTTACGATTTGCTGTATTTGTTGTGTAAAGGGCCTCTTCCTCCATCTTCAACACCAGCAAAGGCAATTTGTTTCCTTCTCGTGTCATATTTCTCTAGCCCCAAAATATTTTCTACTTTTAAGGAATTAGTGATTACGTGGAGTCCACATGGATAATTCAGAATAATCTCACATTCTTAAGGTCCATATGCTTAATCCCATCCACAAAGTTTCCTAAACCATGCAAGGCAACATATTCAAAGGCTTTGAGGATTCAGGTATACACATCCACAGGTAAGGGCATTTTTTCACTTACCATAGTGACAAATCATTGACATATTTCCACTCAATTTTAGAAATGCAATGCCCATACATTAAAACTTTATTTGCAGGAACAGAGGAGGAAGAAAGGTGTTACTAGAAATTTACCCTGAATAATTAGGTTCTCTTGTTGATGAAATTTTTCAAATGCTGGAGAGAGAATAAAATGATCTAAGAGCCACATACCTGCAGTAGATGGAATTTAGACAAACAATGCAGACATTTCCGAAGACTTGCATAACTCAACCTGGCTTTCAGTTACTGATCTGAGAATCGGGTATGGATCAAACCCACGCAGAAAGGAGGGTAAATAAACCTCTTCTAACTAATCTTATGGAAATCACCCAATCTGAATGAATGGGAGTATGTAATGAAACAAATATGGTAACTAAGAAGAAGACCATAGATCAAGGAAAATTCAAACACTTTCTGAAGACACAGCGAGTAACAGAAAGACAATGGTCAAAATTTATGAATGATAAAAACATAATAAAACATTGGAAAAATGAAATTTTATCCTGAAAGTGTAAAAAGAAAATAACCCATTAGGAAATGTACAAAATGAATAAAAGAGGACTTTTGTAGTTGGAAAGGTAATGAAAATATAAGAGAACTTAAAACCTTACAGCAGAATTTATGTCTAGTTCACAGGTTAAATATGTATCACATGTAGCATACAGATTCTCCCACATATTTTCAAGCTATTTTTTGTATAAGTTATATTTTAAAAACATGCATTCATAAATACAGAAATGTCCTTGTGCAATTTTAGGAAGTATATGATAAAATATGTAATGTTTCTAAAACGAATGTCAGCATTAACTTAAGAAAATTACTACTAATTTACCAAGCTGAAATTACTACCATGGCATGCATTTTCTTTCCACATTTCTAAAATTGTAATGCTCGGAAGAATTCTTTCCAAGTTCTGCTTTGCTATCTTATAAATTATGAAACACTCAGAAAACAGAAATTTTATCTGTGGCCTGTTAAGAAAAGCTTCATTAATATATCCTTATCTCTTTATTCACATGGATGTAGTATACAGACTACATTAAAAAATTTTTTTTATTAGAGTTCAATTTGCCAACATATAGCATAACACCCAGTGCTCATCCCACCAAGTGCCTCCCTCAGTGCCCATCAACCAGTCAACCCAACCCCCCGCCCACTTCCCCTTCCACTACTCCTTGTTCATTTCCCAGAGTTAGGTGTCTCTCATGTTTTGTCACCCTCACTGATATTTCCCACTCATTTTCTCTCCTTTCCCCTTTATTCCCTTTCACTAATTTTTATATTCCCCAAATGAATGAGACCATATAATGTTGTCCTTCTCCCATTGACTTATTTCACTCAGCATAATATCCTCCAGGTCCATCCACGTCAAAACAAATGGTGGGTATTTGTCATTTCTAATGGCTGAGTAATATCCCATTGTATACATATACCACATCTTCTTTATTGATTCATCTTTCTTTCTTTCTTTTTATAAATTTATTTTTTATTGGTGTTCAATTTGCCAACATATAGAATAACACCCAGGGCTCATCCCTTCAAGTGCCCCCCTCAGTGCCCGTCACCCAGTCACCCCCACCCCCCACCCACGTCCCTTTCTACCACCCCTAGTTCGTTTCCCAGAGTTGGGAGTCTCTCATGTTCTGTCTCCCTTTCTGATATTTCCCACTCATTTTTTCTCCTTTCCCCTTTATTCCCTTTCACTATTTTTTATATTCCCCAAATAATTGTTAATTCTTATAAGAGAGAGGTTACTTGAAACCTGGCATACTTCTGAGAGTTCAGCTCATCGCAGGACCGTCCCGCATCCTGAATGCCTGTAGATTTAACTTCTAACATCCTTATGTTAGAAGCTGGCAGAAGTTGTGTGAAGCATGTGGAAGTTGCAATCCAGAAGTCTTGTGTATCCGAGTTCAATATAGTGATTTCCTAGTGACATGCTCAATTAGAATGAAGCTAGCTTCTAACTTCCATAAATGAGAAGCTGAATGAAAACTGGCTTCAAGGCATACTTAAATCTGAGAGTTGAGCAAACGTGCTATCCCTTGCAGTTCCACTCTGCTTAGGGATTTAGTTCCCAACATCCTCAATTAGATGCTTGTCAGAGGCTGCATGTGTGGCAAGTGGCAAGCTACAGGCATGGAAAGCTTTTGTCTCCGAGTTCAATACAGCTTTTGCCTCGGTAAATCCTACCGCACAATGTAGTTAGCCTCCAACTTCAATGCGATGGGGTCTAGTTGTAAGCTGGCTTCAAGGCATACTTAGTTTTGAGATTTGAGCTGTATCTCCCCATCCTGATTGCCTGTACAGCAAGCTTCTAACATCCTTCTGTTCGATGACTGACAGAAGTTGTGTGAGAGGCAAGTGATAGTTTCAGGCTCAGATGTCTGGTGTCTCCATCTTCATTACAGCGACTTCCTAGGAACATCCTCCCTAGAATGGAGCAAAATTCTAACTGCCATAAATGAGAGGCTAGATGAAAACTGGCTTCAAGGCATACTTACTTCTGAGAGTTGAGAACTCGTGCTATCCCTCACAGTTCCATACTGCCTGTTGATTCAGCTTCTAACATCCTCATGCTGCATGTAAGGCAAGTGGCAAGCTGTAGACATGGAAGGCTTGTGTCTCTGATTTCAATACACATTTCATAATGGAAATTCCTACAGTAGAATGGTGTTTGCTTATAACTCCCAAAGGAGCAAGTATACTCGTGAGCTGGCTATAAGAATACTTATTTCAGAGAGTTGAACACAGGTGCTGTTCTTGGCACTTTCACACTGCCTATCGATATATTTTCTGACATCCTATCTTAGATGATTGTCAGAAGCTGCAAGAGAGCTAAGCGGCAAATTGCAGGCTTGGAAGGCTTGTGTCTCCGAGTGCAGTACAGCGCTTTAATGGAACCTACCCACTTAGAAAGTGCTAACTTCTAACTGCAATCAGAATGACGCTCATTGAAGCTGGCTCCAAGACATACTACTTCTGAGATTCAAGCTTATTGCAGGACCCTCCCACATCCTGACTGCCTGTTAACTTAGCTTCCAACATCCTTATGTTAGATGCTGGAAGAAGTTGTGTGAAAAACATATGGAAGTTGCAGGTCCAGATGTCTGGTGTATCCGAATCAATACAGGGATTTCATACTAACATGCTCAATTAGAATGAAGCTACATTCTAACTGCCATAAATGAGAGGCTAGCTGAAATCTGGCTTTAAGGCACACTTACCTTCTGAGAGTTGAGCCTAGGTGCTGTCTCTCACATATCCAATTACCTGAAGATTTACTTTCCAATATCATCATTTTAGATGCTTGACTGAAGCAGCATGTGAGGCAAATGGTAAGCTGCAGGCCTGGAAGGCTTGTGTCTCTGAGTTCAATATAGGTTTTGCCTGTGTAAATCCTACCACACAATGTAATTAGCCACTAACTCCCATAGGAGTGAGTCTAGTTGTTAGCTGGCTGCAAGACATACTTACTTCTGAAGGTTTAGCTAATGACCTCTACCTCCCCCATCCTGATTGCCTGTACACTTAGCTTCTAACTTTCTTATGTTCGATGCCTGACAAAAGCTGTGTGAGAGGCAAGCGAAGCTTTCAGACCCAGATGTCTGGTGTCTCCATATTCAATACAGCGATTTCCTAGGAACATCCTCACTCAGAATGGAACTAGATTCTAACTGCCATTAATGATAGACTAGTTGAAAACTGGCTTCAAGGCATACTTACTTCTGAGAGTTGAGCACATGTGCTGTCCCTTGCAGTTCCACACTGCCTGCGGATTTAGTATCTAATATCCCCATGTTAGATGCTTGTCAGAAGCTGCCTGTGAGGCACTTGGCAAGCTGCTGACATGGATGGCTTGTGTCTCCGAGTTCAGTGCACTTTTGTCTAGGTAAATCCTACTGCACAATGAAGTTAGCCACTAACTCTCATAGGAGCGAATCTAGTTGTAAACTGGCTGCAAGACATACTTACTTCTGAGTTGAGCTAATGACCTCTACCTCCCCCATCCTGATTGCCTGTACACTTAGCTCTAACATCCTTATGTTCGATGCCTGGCAGAAGCTGTGTGAGAGGCAAGTGAATGTTGAAGGCCCAGATGTCTGGTGTCTCCATGTTCAATACAGCGATTTCCTAGGAACATCCTCACCTAGAATGGAGCTAGATTCTAACTCCAATCAATGAGAGGCTAGCTGAAAGCTGGCTTCAAGGCATACTTACTACTAAGTGCTAAGCCCAGGTGCTGTCCCTCATAGATCCACACTGCCTGAGGATTTATTTTCCAACATCCACATTTTACATGCTTCTCAGAAGCAGTGAGAGAGGCAAGTGGAAGCTTCTGGCCTGAAAGGATGGTGTCTCCAAGATCAATACAACTTTTGCAGGAAATCCTACAGTAGAGCAGAGTTAGCCACCAACTCCCATAGGAGCTAGTCAAGTTGTAAGCTGGCCTCAAGGCATACTTACTTCTGAGAGTTTGGCTTATGGCCTGTACCTCCTGCATCCTGATTGCCTGTACACTTAGCTTCTAACATCATCATGTTCAATGCCAGACAAAAGTTGTGTGAGAGGCAAGTGAATCTTGCAGCCCAGATGTCTGGTGTCTCCATGTTCAATACAACAATTTCCTAGGAATTTCCTCTCTTAGAATGGAGATAGATTCTAACTGCCATAAATGAGAGCTTAGTTAGAAACTGGCTTCAAGGCACCCTTATTTCTGAGAGCTGAGAACACGTTGCTTCCCTCACAGTTCCCCACTGCTTGTGAATTTAGTTTTTAACATCCTCATGTTAGATGCTTGTCAGAAGCTGCATGTGAGGCAAGTGACAAGCTGCAGGCATAGAAGGCTTGTGTCTCCAAGTTTTATACAGCTTTTGCCTTGGTAAATCCTATCACGCAAGGAAGTGAGCCACTTACTCCCATTATAGGAATCGAACTGTAACCTGGATTCATGGCACACTTACTTGTGAGAGTTCTGCTTAAAACCCGTATCTCCCCATCATGATTGCCTGTACACTTAGCTTCTAACATCCTTAAGTTTGATGCCTGACAGAAGTTGTGTGCGAGGCAAATATACGTTGTAGGCCCAGATGTCTGATTTCTCCATGTTCAATAAAGTGATTTCCTAGGAACAACCTCACCTAGAACAGAGCTAGATTCTTTTTTTTTTTAGATTTTTATTTATTTACTCATGAGAGACAGAGAGAGAGAGAGAGAGAGACAGAGACACAGGCAGAGGGAGAAGCAGGCCCCATACAGGGAGCCTGATGTGGGATTCGATCCTGAGTCTACAGGATCACGCCTGGGCTGAAGGCGGCACCAAACCACTGAGCCACTCGGGCTGCCCCGGAGCTAGATTCTAACTGCCATAAATGAGAGGCCAATTGAAAACTGGTTTGAAGGCATACTTACTTCTAAGTGTCAAGCACACGTGCTGTCCCTCGGAGTTCCACACTGCCTATGGATTTAGTTTCTAAGATCTTCATGTTAGATGCTTGTCAGAAGCTGTGTGTGAGTCAAGTGACAAGCTGGGGCAAAGATGGCTTGTGTCTCCGAGTTCAATATACGTTTTGCAATTGAAATTCCTACAGTAGAGTGGTGTTTGATTGTATTTCCCAAAGGAGCAAGTATACAAGTATGCTGGCTAGGGATCCCTGGGTGGCGCAGCAGTTTAGCACCTGCCTTTGGCCCAGGGCGTGATCCTGGAGACCCGGGATTGAATCCCACGTCGGGCTCCCGGTGCATGGAGCCTGCTTCTCCCTCTGCCTATGTCTCTGCCTCTCTCTCTCTCTCTGTGTGTGTGTGACTATCATAAATAAATAAAAATTTTAAAAAACCTACAAATTATTTTAAAAAAAAAACAAGTATGCTGGCTACAAGATATATTTACTTCAGAGGGTTTAGCACACATGTTGTGCCTTGCAGTTCCACACTGCTGTGGATTTAGTTTCTAACAACCTCGTGTTAGATGCTTCTCAGAAGCTTCATGTGAGGCAAATGGTAAACTGGAGGCATGGAAAGCTTGTGTCTCTGAGTTCAATACAGTTTTGCCTTGGTAAATCCTACCGCACAATGAAGTTAGCCACTAACTCCCATAGTAGTGAATCTATTTGCAAGCTGGCTTCAAGGCATAAACACTTCTGAGAGTTCGGATTATGGCTTGTACCTCCCACATCCTGATTGCCTGTACACTTAGCTTCTAACGTCCTTATGTTCAATGCCTGACAGAAGTTGTATGAGAGACAAGTGAACGTTGCAGGCCCAGATGCCTGTGTCACCATGTTCAATATAGTGATTTCCTTGGAACATCCTCACCTAGAATGGAGCTAGATTCTAACTCCCATCAATGAGAGGCTACTTGAAAGGTGACTTCAAAGCATAGTTACTTCTGAGATTTGAGCATAGGTGCTGTCCCTCTCAGTTCTACACTGCCTGTGAATTTAGTTTCTAACATCCTCATTTTAGAGTCGTCAGAAGCTGTGTGAGATGCAAGTGGCAAGCTGCTGGCCTGGAATGCTTGTGTCTCTGAGTACAGAACAGCACTTTGCATGGAACTGTCTCACCTAGAATGGTGCTAGGGTCTAACTCTATTTGAAGGAAGATAGCTGAAAGCTGGCTTCAAGTCGTAATTATTTCTAAGTGTTGAGCAAAGTGCCTATTCCTCATGGTGATTCCACACTGCATGTGTACTTAGCTTCAAACTCCCTTATGTTACATGTCTGTCAGAAGTTGTGTGAGAGGCAAGTGGCAAGTTGTAGAAAGCGAAGGCTTTTTTTTTTTCCCTACTTTAATACAGGGCTTTCCATAGAAATTTCTCACCTAGAGAAGAGATGCTTGGTAATTCTTATAGGAGAGAGGTTACTTGAAAGCTGGTTTCAATGCGTACTTCTGAGAGTTGAGCTAATGGCAGGACCCTCCCGCATTCTGACTGCATGTAGACCTGGCTACTAACATCCTTATGTTAGAAGCTATGTTAGCTTATGTTAGAAGCTAGCAGATGTGTGAGAAGCATGTGGAAGTTGCAGGCCTAGAAGACTTGTGTATCTGAGTTTAATACAACAATTTCCTAGTAACATGCACAATTTAATTGGAGCTAGAACCTAACTTCCATCAATGAGAGGCTAGCTGAAATCTGGCTTCAAGTCATACTTACTTCTGAGAATTGAGCACAGGTCATGTCCCTAACATTTCCACACTGCCTCATAATTTAGTTTCCACATCCTCATTTTAGATGCTTGTCAGAAGCAGCATGAGACTCAGATGACAAGCAACAGGCCTGGAAGGCTTGTGTCTCTGAGTTCAATACAGCTTTTGCCTAGGTAAATCCTACCACAAAATGAAGTTAGCCACTAACTCCCATAGGAGCGTGTCTAGTTGGCTTCGAAGTGTACTGACTGCTGAGAGTTGAGCTTATTACCGGTATCTCCTGCATCCTGATTGCCTGTACACTTAGCTTCTAACTCCTTAATATTCAATGCCTGACAGAAGCTGTCTGAGAGGCAAGTAAAAGTTTCAGGACCAGATATCTGGTGTCTCCATGTTCAATATAGCGATTCCCTAGGAACATCCTCACTTAGTATGGAGCTGGATTCTAACTGCCAGGAATGAGAGTCTATTGGAAAACCTGCTTCAAGGAATACTTCCTTCTGACAGTTGAGCACATGTGCTGTCCCTTGCAATTCCACACTGCCTATGGATTTAGTTTTTAACTTCCTCATTATAGTTGCTTGTAGTTGCATGTGAGGGAAGTGGCAATCTACAGGCATGGAAGGCTTGTGTCTCCAAGTTCAATATAACTTTTGCCTCGGTAAATCTTACCCCACAATAAAGTCAGCCACTAACTGCCACAGGAGCTAGTCTAATTGTAAGCTGGCTTGAAGGCCTACTTACTTCTGAGACTTGAGCACACGTGCTATCCCTCGCAGTTCCACCCTACCTGTGTATTTAGTGTCCAACATCCTCATTATAGATGATTTTCATAAGTTGCGTGAGAGGCAAGCAGCAAGTTGCAGGCCTGGATGGCTTGTGTCTCTGCATACAGTGGAGCACTTTGCATGGAACCTCCTAACCTAGAATGTTGCTAGGCTCTATCTCCATTTTTAAGGAAGCTAGTTGAAAGCTGGATTCAAGACATACTTATTTCTGAGTGTTGAGCAAAGCACCCATCCCTCTCGGTTCCACACTTCATGTGTACTTAGCTTCAAATTCCGTTATGTTACTTGCTTGCCAGAAGTTGTGTGAGAAGCACTTGGCAAATTGTAGAAAATGAAGGCTTGTTTTTCCTACTTCAATACAGTGCTTTCCATTGAAACCTCTCACCTAGAGAAGAGCTGCTTAGTAATTCTTATAGGAGAGAGACTACTTGAAAGCTGGCTTAAGGCATACTTACTTCTGAGAGTTGAGCTTATGGCCTATCCCTTTCACATCTTCATTGCCTGCAGACTTAGCTTCTAACATCGTTTTTTTCAATGCCTGACAGAAGTTGTGAGAGGCAAATAAATTTGCAGGCCCTGAAGTCTTTTGTATCTGAATAGAATACAGCAATTTCCTAGTAACTCCACCAATCAGAATGGAGTTAGGTTCTAACTACCATAAATGAGAGGCTAGCTGAAATCTGGTTTCAAGGCATACTTACTTCTGACAGTTGAGCCCAGGTGCTGTCCCTCACAGATACACACTGCCTGCAGATCCACATTTTATATGGTTGTCAGAAGCAGCAAGAGAGGCAAGTGGGAAGCTGCTGACCTGTAAGGCTTGTATCTGAGATCAATACAACTTATACCAAGGAAAATCCTACAGTAGAGTGGAGTTAGCCACTAAATCCCAGAGAAGCTAGTCTATTTGGAAGCTGGCTTCAAGGCGTACTTACCTCTAAGAGTTGAGCTTGTGGCCTGTACCTTCTGCATCCTAATTGCCAGTAGACCTAACTTTTAACATCCTGTTGTTCAATGCCTGACAGAAGTGTGAGAGGCAAGTCGAATTTGCAAACCCCGAAGTCTTTTGTATCAAAACACAATACAGCGATTTCCCAGTAACTTCATCAATTAGAATGGAGTTAGGTTCTAATTCCCATAAATGAGAGGCTAGTTGAAAGCTGGCTTCAAGGCATACTTACTTCTTAGAGTTGTGCACAGGTGCTGTCCCTCACAGTTCCTAGGTTCCTGGGGTTTAGTTTCTTTTTTTTTTTTTTTCAAGAGAATATTAAATCGCTTATTGACTAAACATGATAATGGACGATACACAAGCTTTAATCCCATCTATAATTTTATCTGATACCATAATTCAATTTAGATATATTGCATAGGATGTGCCAACAATCATAATAACCAAATAAACTCCAGGACTTTGCTTGGGTGACCCTTTTAACGGTGAACTCCAGGTCACAACACATTAACTGTCAGTTCAACCACACCAAGGTTTATGGAGACAATGGCTTCTGTGCCCAAGCAGGTTGCAAATAAATTTCGAATGGAACCTGGCATCACCCTGAAGGAATTCTAACTTCACACTGTTGGGGTAGTTTACCAAGATGGCTTCAGAGTAGACTAACTTTACACAGCACATTTAAAAAAAGACACATTTATTCAGCGTCATGATCAGACTATTACATTTAGCAATCAACAGCATGGGTGCAAAAAAAAAAATCTACATTAAAACCCTTTGTTGGAATGCTTTAGACTTTCCACAGAACAGAAACTAAAATAACCTGTTATACAATTAGTCACAAATACAGTCCTCAAGTTTTTTGCCCATACACATGAGTATTGTCTAAAACATGTCTTCTTTGTAGCAGGTAGGCCCTGCCACCACTGTGCTTGGCTGAGTTCACAAATCTGTTGTAACCTGTAGCTCCCTGTCACTTCTCTGGCTCTCCTCTCCTGCTAAGCTTTGTTTCCTGGCAGCATTTAAAACCTTCTGCCACTGCCATAGCTGCTGCTGCTGCTGGAACTGCCATAGCCACCTTGGTTTTGTGGTTTGGAAAAGTATTGGCCTCTACCACCATAGGGGCCAGAGCTTCTGCCTCCAAAATTTCCTCCTTTCATGGGTCCAAAATTTGAGGATTGATTGTTGTAATTGCCAAAATCGTTATAGCTTCCACCACCTCCAAAGTTGCTTCCGTCATTACCAAATCTGTTATAGCCATCCCCACTGCCACTGTATCCACCACCACCTCGACTGCCACCGAAGCCACCTCGACCACTGAAGTTCCCTCCATGACCAAAGTTGTCATTCCCACCAAAACCACCTCCACAACCACCACCAAAGTTTCCAGAACCACTTTGGCCTCTTTGGCTGGACGAAGCACTAGCCATCTCTTGCTTCGATAGGGCTTTCCTTACTTCACAGTTGTGGCCATTCACAGTAGGGTATTTTTGAATGACAATCTTGTCTGCAGAGTCGTGGTCGTCAAAGGTCACAAAAGCAAAACCCCTCTTTTTGCCACTGCCTTGGTCAGTCATGATCTCAATCACTTCAATTTTCCCATACTGTTCAAAATAATCTCTTAGATGATGTTCTTCAGTGTCTTCTTTAATGTCACCAACAAAAATCTTTTTCACAGTTAAGTGGGCACCAGGTCTTTGAGAGTCTTCTCAGGAGACAGCCCTCTTTGGTTCCACAACTCTTCCATCCACCTTGTGCGGCCAAGCGTTCATGGCCACGTCCACCTCCGCCACGCTGGCATACGTGATGAACACAAAGCCTCTGGAGCGCTTGGTGTTGGGGTCTCTCATTACCACACAGTCCGTAAGCGTCCCCCATGCTCAAAATGGCTCCTCAGACTCTCATCAGTTGTTTCGAAGCTCAAACCTCCGATGAAGAGCTTCCGCAGCTGCTCGGGCTCTTTGGGAGACTCTGACTTAGACATGACAGTGGTGGGAGGGGAGACTTTAACGATGCTTACTCGGCGGTGTCCAGGGGCAGAAAGCTGGGGTTTAGTATCAAAATCCTCTTTTGATGTATTTCAGGAGAAGGTTGAGAGACAAGTGGCAAGCTGGAAGCCTGGAAGGTTTGTCATTCTGAGTGCAATACAGCTTTTGAATGGAAACAACAACTGGAGTATGGAGTTAACCTCTAACTCCCATAATATCCAGTCTAGGCGTCAGCTGGATTCAAGGCATACCTACTTCTGAGAGTTGAGCTAATGGGATGTCCCTCCCGCAGCCTATTTTCTGTTGACTTAGCTTCCAACATCCTTATGTTCAATGCCTAATATCAGTTGTGTGAGAAGGAAGTGAAAGTTTCAGGCCCAGGACCCTTGTGTCTCCAAGTTCAATTCAGTGAATTATTTATTTATTTATTTATTTTTAATAATAAATTTATTTTTTATTGGTGTTCAATTTCCCAACATACAGAATTACACCCAGTGCTCATCCTGTCAGTGCCCCCCTCAGTGCCGATCACCCATTCAGCCCCACCACCTGCCCTCCTCCCCTTCCACCACCCCTACTTTAAGTCCCTTGACTTCCCTTGGAACTGGTCCGTGTCGCTGGTCTTCTGGGGGAGGGGCCTGCTGTGCTGATTCTCAGGTGTTAGCACTTGGGGGAGCTGCTCTGCCCCTGCCTGGTGCAGGGCTCAGTGGGGGTTGTTCACCCCGTGAGGCCCCGGGAGGAAGCCACAGTGGCGGAGGCAGCTCTGGGACCCTGGAGTCAGCTCCCGCAGTAGCTCCGGGGCTCTCCATCTGCAGGGCCTGGGGGCTCCGGGGCGGGGCCGCTGATCTGCTCAGTTCCAGGCAGGAGCGTCCTCGCTGTCCTCGGCCCTCCCGGCCTCTGCCTGTCCCTGGGGGAGGCCGGATCCTGGGCTGTGTCCCGGCGCCCTGTGCTCCAGAGCTTGCGCTGTTGGATTCGGGCTCCCGCCCCGTATCCCCCTTCGCGGAGCCGCCTCCCGAGCCCCTCCGAGCTGTTCCCGGAGCCGCGCCGCCCCCTCCGCGGAGCTTCTTCCTCCGCCCGAGCCGCCGCCGCCGCCGAGCTGCTCCCGGAGCCGCGCAGCCCCCTCCGCGGAGCCGCCGCCCGAGCCCCTCCGAGCTGCTCCGGGTCCCGCCGAGCGCTGCAGCCCTTAGGGAGCTCGGGGCGCATCTCCCGGGGCGCAGTTCCTCTGTTAGTGTCCCCGGGAGCCCGAGGGCATCCCCGCCCTCCTGGGTCCTGCTCCACCTCCCTGCGGGCCCCTTTCCGCGGGGAAGGTTGGTGCAGCTCCTGCTCCTCCGGGCGGGGCTCTCCTGTCCTGGGGACACTCGCCCCGGCCTCAGCCCGGCTCCTCGCGGGGCCCCTCCCCCTTGGAGGCCTTTTGTTTCTTTATTTCTTTTTCCCCGTCTTCCTACCTTGATAAAGGCGCGAACTCTTCTCACTGGAGCGTTCCAGCTGGTCTCTCTTTAAATCTCGGGCCGAATTTGTAGATTTTCAGGATGATTGGATGGTTTTCTAGGTAATTTGTTGAGGACAGGTGACTTGGGGACCCTACTCTGCCGCCATCTTGCCCCTCCCCCTCCTGTCGTGCTTCTCCTATACTGATTTGCTGTCCAGGGTCATTTGTGGGGGCGGACGAATGTTACAGGAGCTTTTTCTATTTCTAAAATCGGCCACCATGATTTTGATAGGAATGACATTGGAACTGCGGGTGGCTTCTGGAACTGTGTACATTTTTTTTTAATTTTTTATTTATTTATGATAAGGCGGAGGGAGAAGCAGGCTCCATGCACCGGGAGCCTGATGTGGGATTCGATCCGGGGTCTCCAGGATCGCGCCCTGGGCCAAAGGCAGGCGCCAAACCGCTGCACCACCCAGGGATCCCCGGAACTGTGTACAGTTTAACAAGATGAAGGCTCCGACCCCACGAGCCCAGGATGTCCTCCCAAAGTCTTGTAATTTTCAGTGTACAAGTCTTGCACTCCCTTGGTTCAGTCTAATTATTTTGTTCTTTTGGATGCTCCTGATAAGGGAGTCATGTCCTTAATTTCCTTTCTGAGTGCTCATTGTCAGAACAAAGCAAGGCTACTGATCTCTGTTCATTTTGTGTCCCACAACTTTACTGAATTCACTCATTAGTTTTAACAGTTTTTGGTGGAGTCTCTCGGGTTTCCTGTTTCTAATGCCACATCTTCAGCAAATAGGGACAGTTTGACGTCCCCCTTACAGGTGTGGAACCTTTTCTGTTTCCTGTCTGTTGACTACGATAGGACTTCTAGTGCTGAGAGGGGACTTCCTTGGCTTGTTCCTGCTCTTCGGGGAGACGATTTCAAGTTTTCACCCTTGAGGATGATGTCAGCTGCGGGCCTTCCTACATGGCCTTTATTCTGTTGATATACATTTCCTCAAAACCCACTATGCCAAAAAAATTAAAAATTAAAAAACCCGCTATGCTTTTTATGTTGTATTTTGTCAAATGCTTTTTCTGCAACTCTTGAGAGGATCGTATGCCTTTGTACTTTCTCTTGTTTTTGTTTTTAAGATTTTATTTATTTACCCATGAGAGACAGAGAGCAAGAGCGAGCGACCGAGAGAGAGAGAGAAACAGAGAGATAGAGAGAGAGAGAGAGGCAGAGACACAGTCAGAGACAGAGGGAGAAGCAGGCTCCATGTAGGGAACCCGATGTGGTACTCAATCCTAGGAATCCAGGATCATGCCCTGGGCCAAAGACAGGCGCTAAACTGCTGAGCACCCCCGGGCTGCCCCATGTCCTTTCTCTTGTTACTGTGATGGATCATGGTGACTGATATCTATAGGGGACACTGGTGGGAGATGGGCAAAATAGATGAAGAATATTAAGAGCGGGATCCCTGGGTGGCGCAGTGGTTTGGCACCTGCCTTTGGCCCAGGGTGTGATCCTGGAGACCTGGGATCAAATCCCACGTCGGGCTCCCAGTGCATGGAGCCTGCTTCTCTCTTTCCCTGTGTGACTATCATAAATAAATAAACATTAAAAAAAAAAGAACATTAAGAGCTATAAGCATCTGGTTCTCAAATAAATAAGTCACAGATATTTAGAAAGTGCAGCCTAGGCAATAGAGTCAGTACTGGGATCCCTGGGTGGTGCAGCGGTTTGGCGCCTGCCTTTGGCCCAGGGCGTGATCCTGGAGACCCGGGATCGAATCCCACATCGGACTCCCGGTGCATGGAGCCTGCTTCTCCCTCTGCCTATGTCTCTGCCTCTCTCTCTCTCTCTGTGTGACTATCATAAATAAATTAAAAAAAAAATAGAGTCAGTACTATTGTGACAACTTTGTATGGGGACAGATGGTGATGACACTTCTCGTGGGAAGACCTGAGTATGCACAGAATTGTCAAATCACTAAGTCGTAGCCCTGAAACTACTGTAATATTGTGTGTTGACTGTACTTCAATAATATCAAAGAAAAGGGGTTTCTGATGGGACCCACAGTGGGTCCATGAAAGGCATTAAAATGGTCATTACACATATGAAGGCACCTCTGAAGAGGGGATAAAGATGCTCACATGTCTTGATGTGAATTTTCAGAAGATTTACTTGAGAGAGGGTGCAGTGGGGAGGGGTGGAGGGAGAGGGGGAATCTGGAGCAGACTCCTCACATACCAGTCACCAGGTCTGGATGAGGAACACGTGTGGACCACAGTCACCAGGTACAGGTGAGCCCCATATGGGACCCAGAGCCACTAGGACCAGATGAGGCTCAGGTGGGGACCAAAAAGACCAGGTCCAGGTTGAGGCCCAGGTGGAGCCCAGAGGCACCAGGTTCAGGTGAGGCCGAGGTGGCAACCAGATTCACCAGGTCCAGGTGAATCCCAGGTGGGGACCAGATTCACCAACTCCAGGTAAGGCCCAGGTGGGGACCAAAGTCACAAGGTCTGGGTGAGGCCCAGGTGGGGACACAGTCTCCAGGTCCAGGTGAGCCAAAACTGAGGACCAGAGTCAACAGGTCCAGCTGAGGCACAAGAGGGGACCAGAGTCACCAAGTACAGGTGAGGCCCAGATGAGGATCAGAGTCACCAGGTCCAGGTGAGGTGTAGAAGGAGACCACAGGACCCAAGTCCAGGTGAGCCCCATGTGGGAACCAGAGCCACCAGGTCCATTTGAGGCCTAGGTGGGTACCACAGTCACCAGGTCCAGGTGAAGCCCAGGTGGGGACCAGATTCACCAAGACCAGGTGAGGCCCAAGTGGTGACCAGAGTCACCAGGTCTGGGTAAGGAACAGGTAAGGACCAGATTGACCAGGTCTGGGTGAGGCCCCAGTGGGGACCAGAGGCCCCAGGTCCGGGTGAGACCCAGGTGGCAACCACACTCAGCAGGTCCAGGTGAGGCCAAGCTGAGGACCAGTGTCACCAGGGCCAGGTGAGGCCCAGATGGGGACTAGAGTCACCATGTCCAGGTGAGTCCAGAAGGACACCATAGGTAACAGCTCCAGGTGAGGTCCCTGTGCAAACCAGAGTCACCCGGTCCAGGTGAGGCCCAGGAGGGGACCAGAGTCACCAGGTCAAGGAGTGGCCCAGAAGTGGACCAGAATCCCCTGTTCCAGATGAGGTGAGATTAACCAGGTCCCAATGACACCCAGGTGAGGACCAGAGTGACCAATTCAAGGTGTGGCCCAGATGGTGATCAGAGTCACCTTGTTCAGGTGAGGCCAAGAAGGAGACCACAGTCACCATGTCCAGGTGAACCTGATGTGGGAACTAGAGCCACCAGATCCAGGTGAGGCCCATGTGGGGACCAGAGTCACCAGGTCTAGGTGAGCCCAGGTGGGAAACAGATTCACCAGGTCCGGATGAGTCCCAGGTGGGGACCACAGTCACCAGGTCCAGGTGGGGACCAGAGTCACCGGGGCCAGGTGAGGCACAGATAGTGACCAGAGTCACCAGGTCCGGGTGAGGACCAGGTAAGGACCAGATTCACCAGGTCCAAGTGAGGCCCACGTGGGGACCTAAGTCACCAGGTATGGGTGAGGCTCTGGTTGGGACCAGAATCACCAGGTCCAGGTGAGGCACAGGTGGCAACTACACTCACCAGGTGGCAACCAAGAGTTACCAGGTACATGAGAAGCTAGAAACACTACAGCCACCAGGTCCACATGAGGTCCATGTGGGAACAAGAGTCACCAGTTACAGGTGATCCCCAAGTGGGCCCAGATTCACCAGGTCCAGGTGAGACCCAGGTGGGAACCAGTGTCACCATGTCCAGGTGTGGCCCAGGTAAAGACCAGAGTTAACAGATCCAGGTGGGTCCCTGTTAGGGAACAGTGTAACCATGTCCTGATGCTACCCAGGTGGGTACCAGAGACACCAGGTCCAGGTGAGGCCCAGGTGGGGACCAGAGACATGAGGTCCAGGTGAGGTCCCAGTGGGAACCACAGTCACCAGTTCCAGGTGAGGCCCAGGTGGGGCCAGAGTCACCAGGTACAGAAGAGGTCAAAGTGAGGACCAGAGTTACGAGGTCCAGGTGAGTCCCAGTGGGGAATAGAGTAACCATGTCCCGATGATGCCCAGGTAGGGACCAGAGTCATCAGGTCCAGATGAGGCCCAGGTGGGGAGCATATTCACTAGGTCCAGGTGAGGCCCAGTTGAGGACCAGAGTCACCAGGTCTGGTTGAGGCCCAGAGGGGTACCAGAATCACCTGGTCCAGGTGACATCCAGATGGGGACCAGAGTCACCAGGTCAGGGTGAGGCCCAGAGGGGTTCCAGAGTCATCATGTCCAGGTGAGGCTCAGGTGTGGAACAGAGTAACCAGGTCCCAATGATGCCCAGGTGAGGACCAGAGTCACCAGGTCTGGGTGAGGCCCAGATAGGATCAGAGTCACCAGTTCCAGGTGATGCCAAGAAGGAGTCCACAGCAATCAGGTCCAGGTGAGGCCCAGGTGGAGACCAAAGTCACCAGGACTGGGTGAGGCCCAGATGGGGACCGGATTCACCAGGTCCAGGCAAGGCCCAGGTGGTGACCAGAGTCACCAGGTCTGGGTGAGGACCAGGTAAGGACCAAATTCACCAGGGCCAAGTGAGGCCCACGTGGGGACCTGAGTCTCCAGGTACGGGTGAGGCCCAGGTGGCAACCACACTCAGCAGGTCCAGGTGAGGCCAACCTGCAGGCCAGAGTCACCAGATCCAGGTGAGGCCCTGGTGGAGACCAGAGTCACCAGGTAAATGTGAGGCTAAAAGGACACCACAGTCACCAGGTCCAGGTGTGGTTCATGTGGGAACGAGAGTCACCAGGTCCAGGTGACTGGGCCCACTTGGGCCTCACCTGTAACTGGTCCTGGTCCTCACCAGGACCAGGTGAGACCCAGGTGGGGACCACAGTCACCAGGTCCAGATTGAGGCTCAGGTGGGGCCCAGTCATCAGGGCCAGGTGAGGTGAGGCAAAGTGTGGATCAAAGTTATCAGGTCCAGGTGAGTCCCAGGTGGGGAACAGAGTAACCACGTCCCAATGATGCTCAGGTGGGACCAGAGTCACAAGGTCCAGACGAGGCCCAAGTGAGGAGTAGATTCACCAGGTCCAGTTGAGGCCCAGGTGAGGCCTAGAGTCCCCAGCTCCGGGTGAGGCCCAGAGGGGGACCAGAGTCACCCGGTCCAGTTGACATCCAGGTGGGGACCAGAGTCACCACGTCAGGGTGAGGCCCAGAGGGGGACTAGAGTCACTAGGTCCAGGTGAGGCCCCGATGTGGAACTGAGTAACCAGGTCCCATGTTGCCCATGTGAGGACCAGATTCACCAGGTCCAGGTGAGGTCCATGTGGGAACCAGTCCCCTGATCCAGGTGAGGCCCAGGTGGGACCACAGTCACCAGGTCAGGGTGAGGTCCAGAGGGAGACCAGAGTCACCAGGTCCAGGTGAGGCCCAAATATGGATCAGAGTCACGAGTTCCAGGTGAGGCCAAGAAAGAGACCACAGGAACCAGGTCCAGGAGAGCCCCATATGGGAACGAGAGCCACCAGATCCAGGTGAGGCCCAGGTGGGGACAAGATTCACCAAGCCCAGGTGAGACCCAGGTGATGACCAGAGTCACCAGGTCCGGGTGAGGACCAGGTAAGGACCAGATCACCAGGTCTAAGTGAAGCCCAGGTGGGGACCAGAGTCACCAGTTAAAGGTGAGGCCCATAGTGGGACCAGAGGTCCCTGGTCAAAGTGAGGCCCAGGTGTGGAATAGAGTATCCAGATCCCAATGATGCCTAGGTGAGGACCGGAGTCACTAGGGCCATGGGAGGCCCAGATGGGGATCAGAATCACCAGATCCCAATGAGGCATAGAAGGAGACCACAGTCACCAGTATCAGGTGAGCCTCATGTGGGAACCAGAGCCACTATATCCAGCTGAGTCCCAGGTCCATGTGAGGCCCACATGAGGACCAGATTCATCAGGTTGAGTTGAGGCATAGCTGGGGACAAGAGTCACCAGGTCTGGGTGAGGCCTAGGTGGGGACGAGATTCACCAGGTCTGAGTTAGGTCAAAGTGGGGACAAGAGTCACCAGGTCCAGGTGAGGCCAAACTGAGGACCAGAGTCACCAGATCCAGATGAGGTCCATGTTGGAAAGAGAGTCACCAGGTCCAGGAGAGGTCCACGTGGGGACCAGAGTCACCAGATCCAGGTGAGGCCCAGGTGGGGACCAGAGTCACCAGGTCCAGATGAGGCCCAGGTGAGGACCAGAGTTACCAGGTCCAGATGAGGCCCAGATGGGGACCAGAGGCAACAGGTCCGTGTGAGGCCAGCTGGGGACCATGGTCACCAGGTCTATGTGAGGCCCAGATGTGGAACACAGTAACCAGGTCCAGGTGAGTCCCAGGTGGTGACAACAGTCACCACATCCAGGTGAGGCCCAGGTGGGGACCAGAATCACCAGGTACAGGGGAGGCCCTTGAAGGAACCAGAGTCAACAGTTCGAGGTGAGGCACAGGTGGCAACCAGAGTCAGCAGGTCCAAATCAGGTCAAAGTGGGGTTTACAATCACCAGGTCAGGGTAAGACCCAGAGGAGGACCAGAGTCACCTGGTTCAGGTGAGGCCCAGTTGTGGAACACAGTAACCAGGTCCCAATTATGCCCAGTTGAGGACCAGAGTCAACAGGGCCAGGTGAGGCCCAGATGAGTATCAGAGTCACCAGGTCCAAGTGAGGCCCAGATGGGGACCACAGTCACCAGATCCAGGTGAGTCTCAGGTGCAGACCAGAATCACCAGGTCGAGGTGAGTCCCAGATGGGGAACAGAATAACCATGTCCCAATGATGCCCACCTCAGGACCAGAGTCACCAGGTCCACTTGAGGACCAAGTGGGGACCAGATTCACCAGGCCCAGGTGAGGCCCAGGTGGAGACCAGAGTTACCAGTGAAAGGTGAGTCTAGAAGGACAACGTGGTCACCAGGTGTAGGTGTGGTCCATGTGAGAACCAGATCACCAGGTACAGGTGAGGCCCAGGTGGGAACCAGAGTCAGCAGGTCCAGGTGAGGCCAAGGTGGGGACCACAGTCACCAGGTCCAGGTGAAACCAAGCTGAGGACCAGAATCACCAAATCCAGGTGAGGCCCGGGGTGGGGGGGACTGGAGTCACCAGGTACAGGTGAGGCTAGAAGAACAGCAGAGACACCAGGTCCAGGTGAGGCTCATGTGGGAACCAGAGTCACCAGGTCCAGGTGAGGCCCAGGTGAGGACCAAAGTTAAATGTTCCAGAGTCTCACTTGGGAAACAGAGTAACCATATCCTGATGATGCCCAGGTGGGTACAAGAGTCACCAGGTCCAGGTGAGGTGCAGGTGAGGACCAGAGTTACCAGGTCCAGGTAAGGCTCAGGTGGAACAGAGTCACCTGGTCTGGGTGAGGCCCAGGTGGGGACAAATGTCATAAGACCAGTTGAGGCCCAGGTGGGAACAGTCACCCAGTCCAGGTAAGGCCAAGCTAAGTACCAGAGGCACCAGGGCCAGCTGAGGCCCAGTTGGGGACTGGAGTGACCAAGTGTATGTTAGGTTAGAAGGACACCACAGTCAAAGAAAGCAGCTAGTTGAAAGCTGGCTTCTAGGGATGCTTCCTGGTGAGATCTGAGCTCAGGGCAGGACCATCCTGCATCCTGACTGCCTGTAGACGTATCTCCTATCATCCTTAAGTGAGGGGCTGGAAGAGGTTGTGTGAAAAGCATGTAGAAGTGTCAGGCCTATACTCACGTGTATCTGAGTCCAATACAAGGATTTCCAACAGCCTTGTTCAATTAGAGTGTAGCTAGGTTCTAACTCCCATAAATGAGTGGCGAGCAGACATCTGCCCCCAAGGCAAACACACTTCTGAGAGTTGAGCTTATAGCCTGTACCTGCCACATCCTGAATGCATGTCTTCGCTCCTAAGAGGCCTAGGTTCGATGCGTGACAGAAGTAGTGTGAGGTGAGTGGAAGGTGAAGACCCACAAGACTACTGTCTCTAAGCTCAATCCAGCGATTTCTGAGGAATTCCTCTCATAATTGGCACTACATACTAACTTCCATACATGAGAAGCGAGTGGAACGCAGTTTCCAAGGGAACTTCCTTCTGAGAGGTGAGCTCACACACAGTCCCTCACAGTTCCACACTGCTTGCAGATGAAGTTTCGAACATCCTCACTAGAGATGTTTGTCAGAAGCTTGTGCGATGCAAGTGGAAAATTGCAGGCTTGGAAGGTGTGTCTCCAGGTGCAGTAGTGCGGTATTCATGGAACCCCCTACTTAGATTGCCGCTCTCTTCTCACTACAATACGAACACAGCCAGATGAAAGCTGGCTTCTAGGCATGCTTCCTCGTGAGTGCTGAGCTCAGGGCAGGACCCTCCCGCATCCTGTTTGTAGACATAGCTGCTAACATCCTTATGTAACATGCTGGAAGAGGTTGTGTGAAAAGCATGTGGAAGTGTCAGGCCTGTATTCACGTGTATCTGCGTTCAATGCAACGATTGCCAATGGCTTTGTTCAATTAGAGTGGTGCTAGGTTCTAACCCTTGTAAATGAGTTTCTAGCGGACATCAGCCTCCAAGGTATACACACTTCTGAGAGTTGACTTTTTGGCCAGTAGCTCCCACATCCTGACTGCCCGTATGGTTCACTTCCACAGGATTTCGTTCGATGCAGAACACAAGTTTTGTGAGAGGCAAGTGTCTCTTAGCTCAGTCCAGCGACTTCTGAGGAATTCCTTCCTCCCGTAGATTGGAGCTACATACTAACTTCCATACCTGAGAATGTAGTTGAAAGCGGTCTCTCTGGGGAACATCCTTCTGCAAGTTGAGCTCACATGCGGTCCCTCCCAGTTCCACACTGCCTGCAGATGGAGTGTTTTTTAATAATAAATTTTTTTTTGGTGTTCAATTTGCCAACAAACAGAATACACCCAGTGGTCATCCCATCAAGTGCCCCTCTGAGTGCCCATAACCCATTCACCTTCTCCCCTTCCACCACCCCTAGTTCGTTGCCCAGAGTTAGGAGTCTTTACGTTCTGTCTCCCTCTCTGATATTTCCCACACATTTCTTCTCCCTTCCCTTTTATTCCCTTTCACTATTATTTATATTCCCCAAATGAATGAGAACATACACTGTTTGTCCTTCTCCGATTGACTCATTTCACTCAGCATAATACCCTCCAGTTCCATCCATGTTGAAGCAAATGGTGGGTATTTGTCGTTTCTAATGGCTGAGGAATATTCCATTGTATACATAAACCACATCTTCTTTATCCATTCATCTTTCGATGGACACTGAGACTTTTTCCACAGTTTGGCTATTGTGGACATTGCTGCTAGAAACATCAGGGTGCAGGTGTCTCGGCGTTTCATTGCATCTGTATCTTTGGAGTAAATCCCCAACAGTGCAATTGCTGGGTCGTAGGGCAGGTCTATTTTTAACTCTTTGAGGAACCTCCACACAGTTTTCCAGAGTGGCTGCACCATTTCACATTCCTACCAACAGTGCAGGAGGGTTCCCTTTTCTCTGCATCCTCTCCAACATTTGTTGTTTCCTGCCTTGTTAATGTTCCCCATTCTCATTGGTGTGAGGTGGTATCTCATTGTGGTTTGGATTTGTATTTTCCTGATGGCAAGTGATGCGGAGCATTTTCTCATGTGCATGTTGGCCATGTCTATGTCTTCCTCTGTGAGATTTCTGTTCATGTCTTTTGCCCATTTCATGATTGGATTGTTTCTTTGGTGTTGAGTTTAATAAGTTCTTTACAGATCTTGGAAACTAGCCCTTTATCTGATAGGTCATTTGCAAATATCTTCTCCCACTCTGTAGGTTGTCTTTTAGTTTTGTTGACTGTATCCTTTGCTGTGCAAAAGCTTCTTATCTGGATGAAGTCCCAATAGTTCATTTTTGCTTTTGTTTCTTTTGCCTTCGTGGATGTATCTTGCAAGAAGTTACTGTGGCCGAGTTCAAAAAGGGTGTTGCCTGTGCTCTCCTCTAGGATTTTGATGGAATCTTGTCTCACATTTAGGTCTTTCATCCATTTTGAGTTTATTTTTGTGTCTGGTGTAAGACAGTGGTCTAGTTTCATTCTTCTGCATGTGGATGTCCAATTTTCCCAGCATGATTTATTGAAGAGACTGTCTTTCTTCCAGTGGATAGTCTTTCCTCCTTTATCGAATATTAGTTGACCATCAAGTTGAGGTGTCACTTATGGATTCTCTATTCTGTTCCATTGATCTATGTGTCTGTTTTTGTGCCAGTACCACACAGTCTTGATGACCCCAGCTTTGTAGTACAACCTGAAATCTGGTATTGTGAGGCCCCCAGCCATGGTTTTCTTTTTTAAAATTCCCCTGGCTATTCAGAGTCTTTTCTGATTCCACACAAATCTTAAAATAATTTGTTCTAACTCTCTGAAGAAATTACATGGTATTTTGCATTAAACATGTACATTGCCTTGGGTAACATTGGCATTTTCACAATATTAATTCTGCCAATTCATGAGCATGGAATATTTTTCCATCTTTTGTGCCTTCCTCAATTTCTTTCAGAAGTGTTCTGTAGTTTTTAGGGTATAGATCCTTTACCTCTTTGGTTAGGTTTATTCCTAGGTATCTTATGCTTTTGGGTGCATATTCTTTTGGGTGCGATTCGATTCTTTTCTATTCGTATCTATTCTATTCTATTCGATTTGATTCTTTTCGATTCGATTCGATGCGATTCAATTCTTTGCTATTCGATTCGATTCAACTATTTTCTATTCGATTCGATTAAATTGATATGATTTGATTCTTTTCTATTCTATTAATTCGATTCGATTCAATTTGATTCCCGTCTTTTCTATTGTATTCTATTGTATTCAATTCAATTCGATTCTTTTCCATATGATTCGATTCAATTTGATCTATTCTTTTCTAGTCGAGTTGATTCAATTCAATTCTTTTCTATTCAATTAGATTTGATTCAATTCTTTTCTATTCGATTCAATTTGATTTGATTTGATTCTTTGCTATTCTATTCTATTCTATTCGATTCGATTCCAGTCTTTCTATTCTATTCTATTCTATTCTATTCTATTCTATTCTATTCTATTCTATTCTTCTATTCTATTCTATTCTTCTATTCTATTCTTTTCCATTTGATTCTTTTCTATTCTATTCGATTCAATTCAATGTGATTCATTTCGATTCTTTTCAATTCTATTCTATTTTATTCGATTCTTTTCTATTCGATTTGATTCGATTCTTTTCTATTCCTTTCGATTCGATTCTTTTCTATTCCATTTGATTTGATTCGATTTTTTTCTATTCAATTTGATTCAATTCGATTCATTTCAATTCTTTTCTCTTCTAGTTGAATCAATTCGATTCGATTCGATTCTTTTCTATTCGATTCAATTCTTTTCTATTCAATTCAATTCAATTCAATTTTATTCTTTTCTATTCCATTTGATTCGATTCGATTCAGTTTGAATCTTTTCTATTCGATTCGATTAGATTCTTTTCTATTCTATTCTACTCTATTTGATTCGATTCTTTTCTATTTGGTTCGATTTGATTCAATTCTTTTGTATTCTATTCGATTCAATTCTTTTCTATTCGACTCATTACGATTAGATTATTTTCTATTCGATTTGATTCTTTTCTTTTCAATTCGATTCGATTCAATTTGATTCGATTCGATTCAATTCTTTTCTATTCTATTCAATTCGATTCTTTTCTATTTGATTCGACTCGATTCAATTCGATTCGATTCTTTTCTATTTGATTCGATTCGATTCTTTTCTATTTTATTCTATTCGATTCTATTCAATTCTTTTCTATTCGATTCAATTTGATTCAATTCGATTTGATTCTTTTCTATTCTGTTTGATTCGATTCAATTCGATTGTTTTCTACTCTATTCGATTCAATTTGATTCTTTTCTATTTTATTCTATTCGATTCCATTTGAGTCTTTTCTATTCTATTCTATTTGATTTATTTCGATTCGATTCTTTTCTATTCAATTCAATTCAATTCAATTCTTTTCTTTTCTATTCGATTCGATTTGATTCTTTTCTATTCTATCCTATCCAATTTGATTCGATTTGATTCTTTTCTATTCTATCCTATTCGATTCTTTCCTATTCGATTTGATTCGATTCGATTCTTTTCTATTCGACTCAATTCAATTCGATTCGATTCTTTTCTATTCTATTCTATTCTATTCTATTCTATTCGAAACGATTCGATTCGATTCTTTCCTATTCTTCTATTCGATTCGATTCTTTTCTATTCAATTCGATTCGATTCGATTCTTTTCTATTCGATTCGATTCGATTCTTTTCTGTTCGATTCCATTTGATTCTTTTCTATTCTATTAGATTCGATTCGATTCGATTCTTTTCTATTCTATTCAATTCGATTTGATTCTTTTCCATCCTATTCTATTCGATTCGATTCTTTTCTAATTGATTCGAATCGAATCGACTCAATTCAATTCTTTTCTATTTGATTCAATTCGATTCAATTCAATTCGATTCTTTTCTATTCTATTGATTCGATTCGATTCGATTCAATTGTTTTCTATTCTATTCTATTCTATTCTTTTCTATTTTATTCTATTCGATTTGATTCAAGTCTTTTCTATTCAATCGATTTGATTAGATTCTTTTCTATTCGATTCGATTCGGTTCGTTTTGATTCTTTTCTATTCGATTCAATGCGATTCTTTGCTATTCGATTCGATTCAAATCGATAGGATTCGATTCTTTTCTATTCTATTAATTCGATTTGATTCGATTCGATTCTTTTCTATTCGATTCGATTCGATTCCTGTCTTTTCTATTGTATTGTACTGTATTGTATTGTATTGTATTGTATTCGATTCTTCCTCATTTGATTCAATTCAATTCGATTCGATTCCTTTCTAGTCAATTCAATTCGATTTGATTCGATTTGATTCTTTGCTATTATTCTATTCTATTCTATTCTATTCTATTCTATTCTTTTCGATTCGATTTGATTCTTTTTTATTCAGTTCAATTCGATTATATTTGATTCTTTTCTATTCTATTCGATTCGATTCAATGTGATTGATTTAGATTCTTTTCAGTTCTATTCTATTCTATTCGATTTGATTCAATTCTTTCCTATTCCTTTCGATTCGATTTGATTCTTTTCTATTCCATTTGATTCGATTTGATTCTTTTCTGTTCGATTCGATTTGATTGAATTCGATTCGTTTTGATTCTTTTCTATTCTTTTCGATTCAATTCCATTCTTTGCTATTCGATTCGATTCGATTCTTTTCTATTCTAATCGATTCGTTTCAATTTGATTCGATTCTATTCTTTTCTATTCCATTCGATTCGATACGCTTCAGTTTGAATCTTTTCTATTCGATTTGATTCGATCCGATCCTTTTCTATTCTATTCGATTCTTTTATATTTGATTCGATTCGATTTGATTCTTTTGTATTCTATTCGATTCGAATCGATTCTTTTCTAATCGATTCAATTCAATTCGATTCAATTCTATTCTTTTCTATTCAATTCAATTTGATTCAACTCAGTTCGAATCTATTCTATTCGATTTGATTCTTTTCTATTCTATTCTACTCTATTCGATTCGATTCTTTTATATTCGGTTCAATTCGATTCGATTCTTTTGTATTCTATTCGATTCTTTTCTATTCGATTCGTTTCAATTAGATTCTTTTCTATTCGATTAGATTCTTTCCTATTTGATTCGATTCGATTCAATTTTTTCTATTCGATTCGATTCGATTCAATTCGATTCGATTCAATTATTTTTTATTCTATTCGATTTTATTCGATTCTTTTCTATTCGATTCGACTCGTTTCTATTCGATTCGATTCTTTTCTATTCGATTTGATTTGATTCAATTACATTCAATTCTTTTCTATTCTATTCTATTCTATTTGATTCGTTTCGAATCTTTGCTATTCTATTCTACTCTATTCGATTGGATTCTTTTCTATTGCATTCAATTTGATTCGAATCAATTCTAATGTTTTCTATTCTATTCTATTAGATTCTTCTCTATTCGATTCGATTCAATTCATTTCGATTCTTTTCTATTCTATTCTACTCTTCTCGATTCATTTCTTTTCTATTCGATTCGATTCGAATCTTTTCTATTCTATTCTATTCGATTCAATTTGATTCTTTTCTATTCTATTAGATTCATTTCAATTCGATTTGGTTCGATTATTTTCTATTCTATTCTATTCGATTCAATTCTTTCCTTTTCAATTTTATTCAATTCGATTCGATTCAATTCTTTTCTATTCTATTCGATTCGACTCGATTCTTTTCTATTCAATTCAAATCGATTCGATTCGATTCTTTTCTGTTCGATTCGATTCAATTAGATTCGATTCTTTTCTATTCTATTTGATTCAATTCGATTCGATTGTTTTCTACTCTATTCGATTCTATACGATTCGATTCTCTTCTATTTGATTCTATTCGATTCGATTAGAGTCTATTCTATTCTATTCTATTTGATTTATTTCGATTCAATTCTTTTCTATTCTATTCTATTCTTTTTTATTCTATTCTATTCTATTCGATTCGATTCTTTTCTATTCGATTCGATTCAATTCTTTTCTATTCTATCCTATTCGATTCGATTCTTTTCTATTCGATTCAATTCGATTCGATTCTTTTCTATTCTATTCGATTCGATTCTTTTCTGTTCGACTTGATTCAATTCAATTCGATTCTTTTCTATTCTATTCTATTTGATTCGATTCTTTCTTATTCTTCTATTCGATTCTGTTCTTTTCTATTCGATTTGATTCTTTTCTATTCGATTCGATTTGATTCTTTTCTATTCGATTCGATTAAAAAAGATTCTTTTCTATTCGATTCGATGCGATTTGATTCTTTGCTATTCGATTTGATTTGATTATTTTCTATTCATTCGATTCGATTCAAATCGTACAATTTGATTGTTTTCTTTTTTTTGATTGTTTTCTATTCTATTAATTCGATTCAATTCGATTCTTTTCTATTCGATTCGACTCAATTCAATTCGATTCGATTCTTTTCTATTCGATTCTATTCCCGTCTTTTCTATTGTATTCTATTGAATTCGATTCGATTCTTCCTCATTTGATTTGGTTCGATTCGATTTGATTCCTTTCTAGTCAATTTGATTCGATTCGATTCGATTCTTTTCTATTCTATTCGATTCAATTCAATGTGATTCATTTTGATTCTTTTCAGTTCTATTCTATTCTATTCTTTTCTATTCGATTTGTTTCGATTCTTTTCTATTCCTTTCGATTCGATTTGATTCTTTTCTATTCCATTCGATTCGATTCGATTCGATTCTTTTCTGTTCGGTTCGATTCAATTCAATTCGAATCGTTTCAATTCTTTTCTCTTCTATTCATTTCGATTCTATTCCATTCTTTGCTATTTGATTCAACTCTTTTCTATTCTAATCGATTCAATTCAATTTGATTAGATTTTTTTCCTTCTATTCCATTCGATTCAATTCGCTTCAGTTCGAATCTTTTCTATTCGATTCGATTCAATCCTTTTCTATTCTATTCGATTCGAGTCTTTTATAGTCGGTTCGATTCTATTTGATTCTTTTGTATTCGATTCGATTCGATTCAATTCGAATCGTTTCGATTCTTTTCTCTTCTATTCATTTCGATTCGATTCCATTCTTTGCTATTTGATTCGACTCTTTTCTGTTCTAATCGATTCAATTCAATTCGATTCAATTCTATTCTTTTCTATTCCATTTGATTTGATTCGATTCAGTTCGAATCTTTTCTATTCGATTCGATTCGATTTTTTTGAATTCTATTCGATTCTTTTCTATTCGATTCATTTCGATTAGATTCTTTTCTATTCGATTAGATTCTTTTCTATTTGATTCAATTCAATTCAATTTTTTCTATTCGATTCGATTCAATTCAATTTGATTTAATTCTTTTCTATTCCATTCGATTCGATTCGATTCTTTTCTATTCTATTTTATTCGATTCATTTCGATTGTTTTCTACTCTATTCGATTCTATACGATTCAATTCTTTTCTATTTTATTCTATTCGAGTTGATTTGATTTGATTTATTTCGATTCAATTCTTTTCTATTCTATTCTATTCGATTCAATTCGATTCTTTTCTATTCGAGTCAATTTGATTTGATTCTTTTCTATTCTATCCTATTCGATTCGTTTCGATTTGATTCTTTTCTATTTGATTCGATTCGATTCGATACTATTCTTTTTGACTTGATTCAATTCGATTCGTTTCTTTTCTATTCTATTCAATTTGATTCAATTCATTCCTATTCTTCTATTCAATTCGATTCTTTCCTATCTATTCGATTCGATTCTTTTCTATTCGATTTGATACGATTCTTTTGTCTTCAATTTGATTCGATTCTTTTCTATTCGATTTGATTCAATTCTTTTCTGTTCGATTCGATTCAATTTTTTCTATTTGATTCGATTCGATTCGATTCTTTTCCATTCAATTCTATTGTATTCGATTCGAAGCAATTCTTTTCTAATCGATTCAATTCGAATCGATTCGATTCAATTCTTTTTGGTCGATTTAATTCGATTCAATTCGATTCGATTCTAGTATTTTCGATTCTATTCGACCATTTTCGATGGGATTCAAGTATTTTCGATTCAATTCGAGTATTTTTGATTCGATTTGATTTGATTATTTTCGATTCATTTTGATTTGATTCGATTATTTTCGATTCGACTCGATCATTTTTTATTTGATTCGAGCATTTTCGATTCGATTCGAGTATTTTCTATTTGACCTGATTATTTTCGATTCGATTTGATTATTTTCCATTCGATTCGTGTTATTTCAATTCGATTCGAGTATTTTCAATTATTTTCTTTTCGATTCGATTCGATTCGTTTATTTTCAATTTGATTTGAGTATTTGCGATTCGATTCGAGGATTTTCAATTTGATTCGATTATTCTCCATTCGATTCTAGTATTGTTGATTCGATTCGAGTATTTTTGATTCGATTTGAGTACTTTCGATTTGATTTGAATTGATTCGATTATTTTCGATACGATTCGTGTATTTTCGATTCGATTCGAGTATTTTCGATTCGATTTGAGTATGTTCAATTTGATTCGATTCGATTCTTTCAATTTGTTTCGAGTATTTTTGATTTGATTCGAGTATTTTCATTTCGATTTGAGTATTTTCAATTTGAGTATTTTCGATTCGATTCGAATCGATTCGATTATTTTCGATATGATTCATGTATTTTCGATTTGATTAGAGTATTTTCGATTCGATTCAAGTATTTTCGATTCGATTCGAATCGATTATATTCTATTCGACTCGATTATTTTCGATTCGATTCGATTATTTTCGATTCGATTCGCGTATTTTTTATTTAATTCGAGTATTTTCTATTCGACCTGATTATTTTCGATTCAATTTGATAAATTTCCATTTGATTCATTTAGTTTCAATTCAATTCAAGTTTTTTCGATTCGATTCGAGTATTTTCAATTATTTTCTTTTTGATTCGATTCGGTTCGTTTATTTTCGATTTGATTCGAGTATTTTCGATTTGATTCGAAGATTTTCGATTCGATTTGATTATTCTCCATTCGATTCTAGTATTGTCGATTCAATTCGAGTATATTCGATTCGAGTACTTTTGATTTGATTAGAATATTTTCGATTCGATTCAAGTATTTTCGATTCGATTCGAGAATTTTCCATTTGATTTGATTTTTTCGATTCGATAATAGTATTTTCGATTCAATTCGATTTTTTCGATTCCATTCGATTATTTTCTATTTGATTCGATTATTTTCGACTCGATTCGAATATTTTCGATTCGATTCGAGTACTTTCAATTCGATTCGATCATTTTCAATTCGACTCGATTATTTTCGATTCGTTTCAATTATTTTCGATTCGATTCAAGTATTTTCGATTTGATTCGATTATTCTCGATTTGATTCGAGTATTTTCGATTCGATTCGAGTATTTTCGATTAGATTCCTTTATTTTAAATTTGACTTGATTGTTTTCGATTTGATTAGATTATTTTCCATTCGATTAGATTATTTACGATTCGATTTGAGAATTTTCAATTCAATTCAAGTATTTTCAATTCGATTTGTGTATTTTCATTTCGATTTGAGTATTTTAGATTCAATTCCAGTATGTTTGATTCAATTCAATTCGATGCGATTCTTTTCGATTTGATTCGAGTATTTTCGATTCGATTCGAGTATTTTCGATTCGAGTATTTTCGATCCGATATTTTCGTTTTGTTTCGATTATTTTTGATTTGATTCGAGTATTTTCAATTCGATTCGAGTAGATTCGATTATTTTCGATACGATTCGAGTATTTTCGATTCGATTTGAGCATTTTTGATTCGATTCGAGTATTCCCGATTCGATTCGAGTATTTTCGATTCGATTAGAATATTTTCAATTTGATTCGAGCATTTTCGATTCGATTCGATTATTCTTGATTCGAATCGAGTATTGTCGATTTGATTTGAGTATTTTTGATTCGATTTGATACGAGTATCTTTGATTCGATTAGATTCTATTATATTCGATTTGATTCGATTATTTTCAATTCTATTCTACCATTTTCGATTCGATTAGAGTATTTTCGATTCGATTCGAGTATTTTTGATTTGATTCAATTATTTTTGTTTCGATTCGAGTATTTTCGATTTGAGTATTTTTGTTTTGATTCGATTATTTTCTATTCAATTCGAGTGTTTTCTATTTGATTCGAGTAGATTGGATTATTTTCGATACGATTCGAGTATTTTCGATTCGATTTGAGCATTTTCAATTCAATTCAAGTATTTTCCATTCGATTTGATTCGATTCGATTATTTTCAATTCGACTTGATTTTTTTCTATTCGATTATTTTCGATTCGATTTGTGTATTTTCGGTTCGATTTGAGTACTTTTGATTCGATTCTAATATTTTTGATTCAATTTGATTCGATTCGATTATTTTCGATTCGATTCGATTCGATTCGAGTATTTTCGATTCTATTCTACCATTTTCCATTCGATTCGAGTATTTTCGATTCGATTCAATTATTCTCGATTCGATTAGAATATTGTCGATTCGATTCGAGTATTTTGGATTCGATTCGTGTTTTTTCGATTCGATTCAAATATTTTCGATTTGTTTTGAATATTTTCGATTCGATTCGAGTATTTTCGATTTGATTCGAGTTGATTCAAGTATTTTTGATTCGATTCTAGTATTTTCGATTCGATTCGAGCATTTTCTATTCGATTCGATTATTCTCTATTTGATTCGAGTATTTTCCACTTTATTCGAGTATTTTCTAATCGATTCTATTCGATTCGAATATTTTCGATTCGATTCCATTCGATGCGATGATTTACGATTCGATTCGAGTATTTTAGGTTCGATTCGAGTATTTTCAATTCGATTCGATTATTTTTGAATTAATTCCGTTTGATTCGAGTATTAACAATTCGATTCGATTCGAGTTGATTCGATTTTTTGATACGATTCGAGTATTTTCGATCAATTCGAGCATTTTAGATTCGATTCGGTTATTCTCGATTTGATTCAAGTGTTTTCGATTTGATTCAATTTGATCGTGTATTTTCGATTTTATTCGATTATTTTTTATTCAATTCAATTCGAATATTTTGGATTCGATTCAATTATTTTCAATTCGAAACCATTCGATTTGTTCATTAATGATTGGATTCGATTATTTTTTTTTAATTTTTATTTATTTATGATAGTCACACAGAGAGAGAGAGAGAGAGAGGCAGAGACACAGGCAGAGGGAGAAACAGGCTCCATGCACCGGGAGCCCGACATAGGACTCGATCCCGGGTCTCCAGGATCACGCCCTGGGCCAAAGGAAGGCGCCAAACCGCTGCACCACCCAGGGATCCCGATTATTTTTTTTCAATTCGAGTATTTTTGATTCGATTAGTTTCGATTATTTTAACGTTTTTTTTTATTTATGATAGTCGCACAGAGAGAGAGAGAGAGAGGCAGAGACACAGGCAGAGGGAGAAGCAGGCTCCATGCACTGGGAGCCTGATGTGGGATTCGATCCTGGGTCTCCAGGATCGTGCCCTGGGCCAAAGGCAGGCGCTAAACTGCTGCGCCACCCAGGGATCCCAGTTTCGATTATTTTAGATTTGATTCAATTCAATCGTGTATTTTCGATTTGATTCAAGCATTTTCAATTCGATTTTCAGTATTTTCAATTCGATTCGATTATTTTCGATTCGATTAGATTATTTTTGATTTGTTTTGATTTGTTCAATTATTTTCGATTGGACTCGATCATTTTTTATTTGATTCGAGCATTTTCGATTCGATTCAAGTATTTCCTTATCGACTTGATTATCTTCGATTCGATTCGATTATTTTCCATTCGATTTGTGTAGTTTCAATTCTATTCAAGTTTTTCAATTTGATTCGAGTATTTTCGATTGTTTTCTTTTCGATTCGATTAGATTCGTTTATTTTTGATTCGATTCGAGTATTTGCGATTCGATTCAAGGATTTGCGATTAGATTAGATTATTCTCCATTTGATTCTAGTCTTGTCGATTCAATTCGAGTATTTTCGTTTCAATTCGAGTATTTTCGATTCGAGTATTTTCGATTCGATTCGATTATTTTTGATATGATTCGTGTATTTTCGATTCGATTCGAGCATTTTCGATTCAAGTATTTTTGATTTGATTCGACTATTTTTGATTTGATTCGAGCATTTTCGAGTCAATTCTATTATTCTTGATTCGATTCGAGTATTTTTTATTTGATTCGAGTATGTTCCATTCGAGTCGATTCGATTCCATTATTTTCTATTCAATTCGATTATTTTCTATTCGATTCTAGTATTTTCGATTCGATTAGAGTATTTTCATTTCGATTCGAGTATTTTGGATTCGATTTGATTTGATTCGATTATTTTCATTTCGACTTGATTTTTTTCTACTTGATTATTTTCGATTCGATTCGAGTATTTTCGATTCGATTTGAGTTTTTTCGATTCGATTTGAGCATTTTCGATTCGATTCGAGTATTTTCGATTTGATTAGAGTATTTTCGATTTGATTCGAACATTTTCGATTCGATTCGATTACTCTTGATTCGAATCGAGTATTGTCGATTTGATTTGAGTATTTTTGATTTGATTCGATTCGAGTATCTTCGATTCGATTCCATTATATTCAATTCGATGTGATTTGAGCATTTTCGATTCGATTTGAGTATTTTCGATTATTTTCGATTCGATTCGAGTATTTTCGATTTGATTCGAGTATTTTCGATTCGATTTGAGGTTTTCCTATTCCATTCGAGTATTTTTGATTCGTTTCGAGTATTTTCTATTGGATTTGGGTATTTTCGATTCGATTTGAGTGTTTTGGAATGGATTTGAGGATTTTCTATTCCATTCGAGTATTTTCGATTCGAATCAAGTTTTTTTTTATTTGATTCGAGTATTTTCGATTCGATTTGAGGATTTTCTATTCCATTTGAGTATTTTCGATTTGAATCAAGTTCTTTTGATTTGATTCGAGTATTTTCGATTCGATTTGAGGTTTATCTCTTCCATTCGCGTATTTTCGATTTGTTTCGAGTATTTTCGATTCGATTCAATTATTTCCAATTCGATTCTATTGATTTCAGGTACTTTCTATTCGATTCGAGTATTTTGGAATGGATTTGAGTATTTTCGATTCGATTTGAGGATTTTTGATTTGATTCGAGTATTTTCTATTGGATTTGGGTATTTTCGATTCGATTCGAGTATTTTGGAATGGATTTGAGGATTTTCTATTCCATTCGAGTATTTTCGATTCGAATCAAGTTTTTTTGATTTGATTCGAGTATTTTCGTTTCGATTTGAGGAATTTTTATTCCATTCGAGTATTTTCGATTCGAATCAAGTTTTGATTTGATTCGAGTATTTTCGATTCGATTTGAGGTTTTCCTATTCCATTCGAGTATTTTAGATTCGTTTCGAGTATTTTCTATTGGATTTGGGTATTTTCGATTCGATTCGAGTATTTTGGAATGGATTCGAGTATTTTCGATTCAATGAGGATTTTCTATTCCATTCGAGTATTTTCCATTTGTTTCGAGTATTTTCTATTGGATTTGGGTTTTTTTCGATTTGATTCGAGTATTTTGGAATGGATTTGAGGATTTTCTATTCAATTCGTGTATTTTCGATTCGAATCAAGTTTTTTTTATTTGATTCGATTATTTTCTATTTGATTTGAGGATTTTCTATTCGATTCGAGTATTTTCGATTCGATTCGAATATTTTGGAATGAATTTGAGGATTTTCTATTCCAGTCGTGTATTTTCGATTCGATTTGAGGATTTTCTATTCCGTTCAAGTATTTTCAATTCGAATCAAGGTTTTTTTACTTGATTAGATTATTTTCTATTTGATTTCAGGATTTTCTATTCGATTGGAATATTTTCGATTTGATTCTAGTATTTTGGAATGGATTTGAGGATTTTCTATTCCATTCGAGTATTTTCGATTCTTATCAAGTTTTTTTTATTTGATTCGAGTATTTTCGATTCATTTCAAGTATTTTCTATTGGATTTGGGTATTTTCGATTCGATTCGAGTATTTTGGAATGGATTCGAGTATTTTCGATTCGATTTGAGGATTTTCTATTCCATTCGAGTATTTTAGATTCCTTTCGAGTGTTTTCTATTGGATTTAGGTTTTTTTCGATTCGATTCGAGTATTTTGGAATGGATTCGAGTAATTTCGATTCGATTTGAGGATTTTCTATTCCATTCGAGTATTTTCGATTCGAATCAAGTTTTTTTTATTTGATTCGAGTATTTTCAATTCGATTCAAGTATTTTCAATTCGATTCTATGATTTCAGGTACTTTCTATTCGATTCGAATATTTTGGAATGGATTCGAGTATTTTCGATTCGATTTGAGGATTTTTGATTTGATTCGAGTATTTTCGATTCATTTCGAGTATTTTCTATTCGATTCGAGTATTTTCGATTCGATTCTAGTATTTTGGAATGGATTTGAGGATTTTCTATTCCATTCGAGTATTTTCAATTCGAATCAAGTTTTTTTTATTTGATTCGAGTATTTTCGATTCGATTTGAGGTTTTCCTATTCCATTCGAGTATTTTTTATTCGTTTCGAGTATTTTCTATTGGATTTGGGTATTTTTGATTCGATTCGAGTATTTTGGAATGGATTTGAGGATTTTCTATTCCATTCGAGTATTTTCGATTCGAATCAAGTTTTTTTGATTTGATTCGAGTATTTTCGATTCGATTTGAGAATTTTCTATTCCATTCGAGTATTTTCGATTTGTTTCGAGTATTTTCTATTGGATTTGGGTATTTTCGATTCGATTCGAGTATTTTGGAATGGATTTGAGGATTTTCTATTCCATTCGAGTATTTTCGATTCGAATCAAGTTTTTTTGATTTGATCAAGTATTTTCGATTCGATTTGAGGATTTTCTATTCCATTCGAGTATTTTCGATTCGATTCGAGTATTTTGGAACGGATTCGAGGATTTTCTATTCCATTCGAGTATTTTCGATTCGAATCAAGTTTTTTTTATTTGATTCGAGTATTTTCGATTCGATTCGAGTATTTTGGAATGGATTCGAGTATTTTTTATTCGATTTGAGGATTTTCTATTCCATTTGACTATTTTCGATTCGAATCAAGTTCTTTTGATTTGATTCGAGTATTTTCAATTCGATTTGAGGTTTTTCTATTCCATTCGCGTATGTTCGATTCGTTTCGAGTATTTTCGATTCGATTCAATTATTTCCAATTCGATTCTATTGATTTCAGGTACTTTCTATTCGACTCGAGTATTTTGGAATGGATTTGAGTATTTTCGATTCGATTTGAGGATTTTTGATTTGATTCGAGTATTTTCGATTCGTTTCGAGTATTTTCTATTGGATTTGGGTATTTTCGATTCGATTCGAGTATTTTGGAATGGATTTGAGGTTTTTCTATTCCATTCAAGTATTTTCGATTCGAATCAAGTTTTTTTATTTGATTCGAGTATTTTCGATTCGATTTCAGGATTTTCTATTCCATTCTAGTATTTTCGATTCGTTTCGAGTATTTTCTATTGGATTTGTATACGGGTAGGGGTTAGGGTACGGTTAGGTTTAGGGTTAAGGTTAGGGAACAGGTTAGTGTTAGGGTTAGGGTTAGGCTTAGGGTACGGGTTAGGGTGATGATTATTTTTCGGGTAATCGTTAGGATTAGGGTTAGTGTAAGGGTTATTGTTAGGGTACGGGTTAGGGTTTTGGTACGGCTTAGGGTAAGGGTGAGGGTATGGGTTAGATTTAGGGTTAGGTTTAGCGTGAGGGTACTGGTTAGGATTAGGGTTAGGGTATGGTTTAGGGTACGGGTTAGGGTTAGGTTTAGGGTACTGGTTAGGGTTAGGGTTAGGGTTAGGTTACGGGTGAGGGTTCGGGTAAGGGTAAGGGTACGGGTTAGGGTTAAGGTTAGGGTTAGGGTTAGGGTTAGCGTTAGGGTATGGGTAAGGGTTACGGTTAGGTTTCGGGTTAGGTTTAGGGTTAGGTTAAGGGTTAGGCTTAGGGTTAGCGTACAGGTTACGGTACGGGTTAGGGTTAGATTTAGGGGAGTGGTTAGGGTTAGGGTTAGGTTTAGGGTACGGATTAGGGTTAGGTTTAGGGTTAGTGTACGGGTTATGATTAGGGTTAGGGTTAGGATTAGGATTAGGGTTAGGGTTAGGTTGAGGGTACTGGTTAGGGTTAGGGTTAGGGTTAGGGTACTGCTTAGGGTTAGGGTTAGGGTATGGGTTAGCATCAGGTTTAGGGTTAGGTCATGGGTTACGGTTAGGGTTAGGGTACTGGTTTGGTTTAGGGATAGGGTTAGGGTAAGGGTTAGGTTTAGGGTTAGGGTTAGGGTTCTGTTATTGTACGGGTTAGGGTACGGCTAAGGTTTAGAGTTAGTGTACGGCTTAGGGTATGGGTTGGTGTAAGGGTATGGGTTAGGGTTAGGGTTAGGGTAAGGGTACGGGTTAGTGTTAGGGTTAGGGTACGGTTTAAGGATAGGTTTAGGGTTAGTGTTATTGTACTGGTTAGGGTTAGGGTTAGGTTTAGGGGACGCGTTAGGGTTAGGGTTAGGGTATGTGTTAGGATTAGGGTACGGGTTAGGGTTAGGGTTAGGGTACGAGTTAGGGTAAGGCTTAGGGTTAGGGTGAGGGTACAGGTTAGGGTAGGTTTAGTGTTAGGGTACGGGTTAGGGTTAGGGTTAGGTTTAGGTACGTGTTAGGGTAGGGTTTGGGTACGGGTTAGGATTAGGGTTAGGGTGAGGTTACGGTTTAGGGTTAGGTTTAGGGTACGAGTAAGGGTTAGGGTTAAGGTTAGGGTTAGGTTTAGGGTGAGTGTACAGGTTAGGGATAGGGTTAGGGTTAGGGTTAGGTTACTGGTTAGGGTTAGGACTAGGTACGGGTTAGGGTACGGGTTAGGATTAGGGTACGGGTTAGGTTTAGGTTTAGGTTTAGTGTACGGGTTAGGGTGAGGGTTAGGTTTAGGGTTAGGGTACGGGTTAGGGTACGGGTTAGGGTTAGGATTCAGATTACCAATAGGTTTAGGGCTATGGTTAGGATTGGTTTATGGGTTAGGGTTAGGGTTAGAGTTCGGGTTAGGTTTAGGGTTAGGGTTAGGTTTATGGAAGGGTACTGGTTAGGGTTAGGGGACGGGTTAGGGTTATGGTTAGGGTTAGGGTTAGGGTACGGGTTAGGGTTATGTTTAGGGAAGGGTACTGTTTAGGGTTAGGGTTAGGGTACGGGTTAGGGTTAGGCTACGGCTTACGGTAAGGCTGAGGATACGGGTTGGGTTTAGGTTTAGGGTTAGGGTTAGGGTACGGTTTAGGGTTAGGGTTAGGGTAAGGGTTACGGAAGTCGTTAGGGTTAGGTTTGGGTTAGGTTACGGGTTAGGGTTACGGTTAGGGTACTGGTTAGGGTTAGGGTTAGGATACGGATTAGGGTTAGGGTTAGGGTACAGGTTAGGATTAGGGTTAGGGTTACGGTTAGGGGACTGGTTAGGGTTAGGGTTAGGGTTAGGGTTAGGGTACAGGCTAGGGTTAGGTTTAGTGTTAGGGTTAGTGTTAGGATATGGGTTAAATTTAGGGTTAGGGTTAGGGTACGGCTTAGGGTACGGGTTAGGTTTAGGGTACCGGTTAGGGTTAGGGTTAGGGTACGGGTTAGGGTACGGGTTAGCGTTAGAGTTAGGGTATGGGTTAGGTTTCGGGTTAGGTTACGGTTTAGGGTTAGGGTTAGGGTTAGGGTTAGGGTATGGTTTAGGTTTAGGGTTAGGGTTAGGGTTAGGGTACTGGTTTGGTTTAGATTTAGGGTAATGGTACGTGTTAGGGTTAGGGTTACGGTACGGGTTAGGGTTAGGGTACTGGTTAGTGTTAGGGTTAGGGTTAGGGTAGGGGTTAGGGTTACAGTTAGGGTTAGGGTACGGGTTAGGGTTAAGGTTAGTGGTAGGGTTAGGGGTAGGGTTAGCGTTGGGGTACAGGTAAGGGTTACGTTTAGTTTGGAGGTTAGGGTACGGGCTAGGGTTATTGTTAGGGTTAGGGTTAGGGTACGGGTTAGCAATAGGGTTAGGGTTAGGGTTAGGTTTAGTGTACGGGTTAGTGTTAGTGTTAGGGTACGGGTTAGGTTTAGGGTTAGTGTTAGGGGAAGGGTACGGGTTAGAATTAGGGTTAGGGTTAGGGTTAGGGTCAGGGTTAGGGTTAAGTTTAGGGTTAGGTTTACAGTACTGTTAGGGTTAAGCTTAGGGTACGGGTTAGGGTTAGAGTAAGGGTTAGGGTTAGGGTACAGGTTAGAGTTAGGGTGAGTGTACGGGTTAGAGGTAGGGTTATGGTTACAGTTAGGTTACCGGTCAGGGTTAGGGCTGGGTATGGGTTAGGGTACGAGGGAGGGTACGGGATAGGGTTAGTGTTAGGGTTAGGATACGGGTTAGGTTTAGGGTTAGGGTTAGGGTACGGGTTAGGGTTAGGGTACTGGTTAGTGTTAGGGTCAGGGTTAGAGTACGGGTTTTGGTTAAGCTTAGGGTTAGGGTAGGTTTACGGGATAGGTTTAGGGTTAGGGTTAGGGTACTGGTTACGGTACTGGTTAGGGTTAGGGTTAGGGTTACGTTAGGTGTTAGGGTTGGGTTAGGGTACGGGTTAGGAACGGGTAAGGGTTAGGTTTAGGGTACTGGTTAGGGATAGAGTTAGGGTTAATGTACGGATTAGGGTTAGGGATAGGGTTAGGTTATGGCTTAGGATTAGGGTAAGGGTTAGGGAAAGGGTACTGGTTAGGGTTAGGGTTAGGGTTAGCGTTAGGGTACAGATTAGGTTTAGGTTTAGGGATAGGGTTAGGGTTAGGATACGGGTTAGGGTTAGGGTTAGGGTTAGGTTTAGGTTTAGGGTTAGGGTTAGGGTTAGCATTAGGGTACTGGATAGGGTACGGGTTAGAGTTAGGTTTCGGGTTAGGTTTAGGGTTAGGGTTAGGGATAGGTTTATGGTTAGCATAGGGGTTAGGGTTAGGGTTAGGTTTAGGATTAGGGTGAGGGTGAGCGTTTGGGTACGGGTTAGGGTTAGGTTTAGTGTACGGCTTAGGGTACGAGTTAGGGTTAGGGTTAGCGTACGGAATAGGGTTAGGGTTGGGGTAAGGGTATGCGTTGGGTTTAAGGTTAGGGTACTGGTTAGGGTTAGGGTAAGGGTTAGGGTTAGGGTACCGCTGAGGGTTAGGGTTAGGGTTAGGGTCAGGATAGGGTTAGGATTAGGGTTAGGTTACGGTTTAGGGTTAGGGTTAGGGTATGAGTTACGGTATTGGCTAGGTTTAGGTTTTGGGTTAGGTTACGGGTTAGGGTTAGGGTTAGGGTACGGGTTACGTTAGGGGATAGGGTTAGGTTTAGGGTACTGGTTAGGTTTAGGGTTAGGTTTTGGGTACGGGTTAGGGTTAGACTAAGGTTTAAGGTTAGGTTACGGGTTAGGGTACGGGTTAGGGTACGGGTTAGGGTTAGTGTACGGGTTAGGTTTAGGGTTAGGTTTAGGGTACGGGTTAGGGTTAGGGTTAGGGTGAGGATTAGGGTACGGGTTAGGGTTAGGGATAGGGATAGGGTTCTGGTTAGAGTTAGGTTTAGGGTTAGGTTAGGGGTTAGGGTTAGGGTTAGTGTACGGGTTACGGTATGGGTTAGGGTTAGGTTTAGTGTACTGGTTAGGTTTAGGGTTAGGGTCAGGGTATGGGTTAGGATTAGAGTAAGGGTTAGGGTTAGGTTACCGGTTAGGGTTAGGGTACGGTTTAGGGTTCGGGTGAATGTACGAGTGAGGGTTAGGGTTAGGGTTAGGGTTAGGTTACGGGTAATGTTAGGCCTGGGAATTGGTTAAGGTACGGTTTAGGGTACAGGTTAGGGTGAGGGTACGAGTTAGGTTTAGGGTTAGGTTTAGTATACGGGTTAGGGTTAGGGTTAGGGTTAGGGTTACGGTTAGGGTACAGGTAAGGGTTAGGGTTAGGGTTAGGGTAATGGTTAGGTTTAGGGTTAGGGTTAGGGTCAGGGTACGCGTTAGGGTACGGGTTAGGGTTAGGGTTAGGGTACTGGTTATGGTTAGGGTTAGGTTACGGGTAGGGTTAGGGTTAGGGTCAGGGTACGCGTTAGGGTACGGGTTAGGGTTATGGTTAGGGTTAGGTTACGGGTTAGGGTAAGGGTTAGGTTTAGGGTACGGTTTAGGGTTAGGAATAGGGTTCGGGTTAGGATAGTGGTCTGGTTTAGGGTAGGGTTAGGGTGAGGGTTAGTTTTAGGGATAGGGTTAGGGTTAGGTTTAGGGTACGGGTTACGGTACGGGTTAGGATTAGGGTACGGGTTAGGTATAGGGGTAGGTTTATAGTACGGGTTAGGGTATAGTTTAGGGTATTGGTTAGGGTACGGTTTAGGTTTTAGGGTTGTTCTTAGTGAAAGGGTATTGTTGGGATTAGGGTTAGGGTACGGGTTAGGGTTAGGGTTAGGGTTAGATTACGGCTTAGGGTTAGGGTTAGGGTTAGGGTACGATTTAGGGATGGGTTACGGGTTAGGGTTTGGGTTAGTGTTAGGTTTAGGGTTATGGTACGGTTTTGGGTTAGTGTTAGTGTTAGTGTTAGTGTTAGGGTTAGGGTACGGGTAAGGGTTGGGGTAGCGTTAGGGTAAGGGTTAGGGTACGGGTTAGGGTTAGGGTATGGCTTAGGGTTAGGGTACGGGTTAGGGTACGGGTCAGGGTACTGGTTAGTGTACGGGTTAGGGTTAGGGTTAGGGTACGGGTCACGGTACGGGTTAGGATACGGTTTAGGGTACTGGTTAGTGTTAGGGTTAGGGTACGGATTAGTGTTAGGATTAGGGTTAGGGTTAGGTTTAGGGTACTGGGTAGGGTTAGGGTTAGGGTTAGGGTAGAGGTTAGGGTTAGGTTTAGGTTTAGGGTTAGGGTTAGAATACTGGTTAGGGTTAGGGATAGTTTTAGGCTATGGGTTAGGGTTAGGGTTAGGGAGGGTACTGGTTAGGTTTAGGGTTAGGGTTAGGGTTAGGTTAGGATACGAGTTAGGGTTAGGGTTAGGGTTAGGGTTAGGGTTAGGGTTAGGGTATGCGTTAGGGTTAGGGTTAGGGTACGGGTAAGGGTTGGTTTTAGGGTTAGGGTTATGGTGAGGGTACTGGAGAGGGTTAGGGTTAGGTTTAGGGTTAGGGTACAGGTTAGGGTTAGGGTTATGGTTAGGTTTTGGTTTAGGGATAGGGTTAGGCTTAGTGTTGGAGTACGAGTTAGTTTTAGGGTTAGTGTTAGGGTTAGGGTACTGGTTAGGGTTAGGTTTAGGGGTAGGGTACGGGTTAGGGTTAGGGTTATGGTTAGGGGTACGGTACGGGTTAGCGTTAGGGTTAATGTTAGGTTACGGGTTAGAATTAGGGTTAGCGTACGGGTTAGGGTTAGGGTTAGGTTACGGATTAGGGTTAGGGTTTGGGTTAGGGTACGGGTTAGGGTTAGAGTTAGGGTACTCGTTAGGGTGAGGGTTAGGGTTAGGGTATGGGTTAAGGTTAGGGTTAGGTTTAGTGTTAGGGTTAGGGTACGGGTTAGGGTTAGGTTTAGGTTAGGGTTAGGGAACAGGTTAGGGTTAGGTTTAGGGTTGGGGTTAGGGTTAGAGTTACGGTACGGGTTAGAGTTAGGTTTAGGGTTATGGTACGGGTTAGGGTTAGGGTTAGGTTAGGGTTATGTCACGGATTAGGGTTAGGGTACGGTTAGGTTTTGGTTTAGGGTTAGGGTTAGGGTATGGGTTGGCGTTAGGGTTATGGTTAGGGTTAGGGTACGGGTTAGGTTTAGGGTACTGATTATGGTTAGGTTACGGGTTAGGGTTAGGTTTAGGGTTAGGGTATGGGTTAGGCGTAGGTTTAGGGTTACAGTTAGGTTTAGGGTACGGGTGAGGGTGAGGGTTAAGGTACGGTTTAGGGTTAGGGTTAGGTTAAGGGTTAGGTTTAGGGAAAGGGTTAGGGTTGGGGTTAGGTTTAGGGTACCGGTTAGGCTTAGGGTAAGGGTTAGGGTACGGGTTAGGCGTACTGTTAGGGTTAGGGTTAGGGTTAGGGTACGGGTTAGGGTTCTGGTTAGGGATAGGTTTAGGTTTAGGGTACGGGTTAAGGTCAGGGTTAAGTTACGGGTTAGGGTTAGGTTTAGGGTTAGGGTTAGGGTACGGGATAGGGTTAGGGTTAGGGTTAGGCTTAGGGTACTGGTTGGTTTAGGGGTAGGGTTAGGATACGGGTTAGGTTTAGGGTTAATGTTAGGGTTAGGTTTAGGGTACGGGTTAGGGTACGGGTTAGGGTTACGTTTAGTGTACGGCGTAGGGTACGGGTTAGGATTAGGGTAGGGTACGGGTTAGGGTTAGCGTTAGGGTACGGGATAGGGTTAAAATAAGGGTTAGCGTTAGGGTGCGGGTTAGGGTTAGGGTAAGGGTTAGGGGTAGGGTTACGTTAGGGTACTGGTTAGGGTTAGGGTTTGGGTAGGGGTTAGGGTTAGGGTTAGGGTTTGGTTTAGGGTACGGGTTAGGATTACGGTTCCTGTCAGGTTACGTGTTAGAGTTAGGGTTAGGGTACGGGTTACGGTACAGGTTAGGGTTAGGGTTAGGTTTAGGTTACGGGTTAGGGTTAGGGTTAGGGTATGGGTTACAGTACGGGTTAGGATTAGGGTTAGGGTACTGGTTAGGGTTAGGGTTAGTTTTAGGGTACTGGTTAGGTTTAGGGTTAGGGTACTGGTTAGGGTTAGGGTTAGGGTTAGGGTACAGCTTAGGTTTAGGTTTAGGGTTAAGGTTAGGATTAGGATACGGGTTAGGGTTAGGGTTAGGGTTAGGTTACGGGTTAGGGTTAGGGTGAGGCTTAGGTTATGGGTTAGAGTTAGGGTTAGGGTACGGGTTACGGTACAGGTGAGGGTTAGTGTTAGGGTACAGTTTAGTGTTAGGTTTAGGGTTACGGTTAGGATACGGGTTAAGGTTAGGTTTAGGGTTAGGGTACGACTTAGGTTGAGGGTTAGGGTTAGGGTAATGGTTAGTGTTAGGCTTATTAGGGTACGGGTTAGGGTTAGTGTTAGGGTACGGGTTAGGGTTAGGGTTAGGTTATGGGTTAGGGTTCGGGGTGGGTAGGGTACGGTTCAGGGTTAGGGTTAGACTTAATGTTAGGGTATTGGTTTGTTTTCGTGTTAGGGTTAGGGTACGGGTTAGGTTTAGGGTTAGGTTTAGGGTTAGATTTAGAGTACGGATTAGGGTACAGGTTAGGGTTAGGGTTAGTGTTCGGCTTAGGGTACGGGTTTGGGTTAGGGTTAGGGTACAGATTAGGATTAGGGTTAGTGTAAGGGTACGAATTAGGGTCAGGGTTAGTGTACGGGTTAGGTTTTGGGTTAAGGTTAGGGTTAGGGTTAGGTTTAGGATAGGGGTTAGGGTTAGGGTTAGGGTAAGGGTTAGGTTTAGGGAACGGGTTAGGGTTAAGGTTAGGGTTAGGGTTAGGGTTAGGGTTAGCGTTAGGGTACGGGTTAGGGTTACGGTTAGGGTACGGGTTAGGGTTAGTGTTAGGTTTAGGGTTAGGATACGGGTTAGCAATAGGGTTAGTGTAAGGGTTAGGTTTAGTGTACGGGTTAGGTTCAGGGTGATGGTTAGGTTTAGGGTACGGGTTAGGGTTAGGTTTAGGTTAGGCTTTGGGTACTGTTTAGGGTTAGGGTTAGGGTTAGGTTACGTGTTAGGGTTAGGGATAGGAGTAGGATTAGGTATAGGGTTAGGGTTAGGGTGAGGGTACGGTTTAGGGTTAGGGTTAGGGTTACGGTTAGGGTACTGGTTTGGTTTAGGGTTAGAGTTAGGGTACGGTTTAGGTTTAGGGTTAGGGTTAGGTTTAGAGTACGGGTTAGGGTACGGGTTAGGTTTAGGGTTAGTGTACGGCTTAGGTAAGGGTTAGGGTTAGGTTTAGGGTACGGGTTAGGGTTACGTTTAGGGTAAGTTTACGGGTTAGGGTTACTGTTAGGGTATGGGTTAGGGTTAGGGTTACGGTTAGGGTTAGGGTACGGGTTAGGGTTAAGGTTAGGGTTCGGTTAGGGTACTGGTTAGGGTTAGGGTTAGGGTACGGTTTAGGGTTAGAGTAAGGGTTAGGGTTAGTGTTAAGGTTAGGGTTAGGGTACGGGTTAGGTTTAGGGTGAGTGTACGGTTTAGGGTTAGGGTTAGGATTAGGGTTAGGGTTAGGGCGGGCTACGGGTTCGGGTACGGGTTAGGATAGGGGTTAGGGTTAGGTTACGGGTTAGGGTTACGGTTAGGGTGAGGTTATGGTTTAGGGTTAGGGTTAGGGTAGGGGTTAGCATTAGGGTTAGGGTTAGGTTTAGGGTATGGGTTAGGGTCAGGGTTAGGTTTGGATAACGGATTAGGTTAGGGTTAGGGATAGGGTTAAGGTTAGGGTACGGGTAAGGGTTAGGGTTAGGGTTAGATTTAGCGATAGGGTACGGGTTACGGTACAGTGTAGGGTTAGCGTTAGGGTTCGGGTTAGGTACGGGTTAGGGTTAGGTAACGTGTTACTGTATAAGTTAGGGTTAGGGTTAGGGTACTGGTTAGGGTTAGGGTTAGGATTAGGTTTAGGTTTAGGGTACGGGTTAGAGTACTGGTTAGGGTTTGGGTTAGTGTACGGCTTAGGGAACGGGTTAGGATTCGGGTAGAGTACGGGTTAGGGTTAGGGTTAGGGTAAGGGTACTGGTTAGGGTTAGGGTACTGTTTAGGGGTACAGTAGGGTTTAGGGTTAGGGTTAGGGTTAGGTTTAGGGTACGTGTTAGGGTTAAGGTTAGTTTTAGGGTTAGGGTTAGGCCTAGGGTTAGGGTACGAGTAAGGGTTACTCTTAGGGTACGGGTTAGGGTACGGATAAGGGTTAGTGTTAGGGTTAGGGTTAGGGTACGGGTTAGCGATAGGGTTAGGGTTAGTGTTAGGTTTAGGGTTAGGGTACAGGTTAGGGTTAGGGTTAGGGAAGGTTACGGGTTAGGGTTAGGCTTAGGGTTAGGTTTAGGGTACGGGATAGGGTTAAGGTTAGGGTTAGGGTACTGGTTAGGGTTAGGGTTAGGGTACGGGTTAGGGTTATGGTACGGGTTAGGGGTAGGATTAGGGTTAGGGTACTGGTTAGGTTTAGGGTTAGGGTACGCATTAGGTATAGATTTAGGGTTAGGTTTAGGGTACGGGTAAGGGTTATGGTACGGGTTAGGTTACGGGTTAGAGTTAGGGTTAGGGTACGGGTTACGGTAAAGGTTAGGGTTAGGGTTAGGTTTAGGTTAGGGGTTAGGGTTAGGTTTAGGTTAGGGGTTAGGGTTAGGGTTAGGGTACGGTTTATGGTTCGGGTTAGGATTAGGGTGAGGGTACTGGTTAGGGTTAGGGTTAGTTTTAGGGTACGGGTTAGGTTTAGGGTTAGGGTTAGGGTACTGGTTAGGGTTAGGTTTAGGGTAAGGGTACGGTTAGGGTTAGAGTTAGGGTTAGGTTTAGGGTTAGGTTACGGGTTAGGGTTAGGGTTAGGGTTAGGGTTAGGGTACTGATTAGGGTTAGGTTTAGGGTAAGGGTACGGTTAGGGTTAGGGTTAGGGTTAGGGTTAGGGTTAGGGTACGGGATAGGTTTAGGGTTAAGTTATGGGTTAGGGTTAGGGCTCAGATTAGGGTTAGGTTTAGGGTTAGGGTATGGTTTAGGTTTAGGGAACTGGTCTGGTTTAGGGTTAGGGTTAGTGTACGGGTTAGGTTTAGGGTTAGGGTTAGGGTTAGGGGTCGGGTTATTGTTAGGGTACGGGTTAGATTTAGGGTAAGGGGTAAGCATAGGTTTAGGAATAGGGTGAGGTTACAATCCGGGTTAGGGTTAGGGTTAGGGAACGGGTTACGGTACAGGTTAGGGTTAGGGTGAGGGTTAGGGCTAGGTTACGGGATAGGGTTAGCGTTAGGGTACGTGTTACTGTACGAGTTAGGGTTAGCTTTAGGGTACACGAGAGGGTTAGGGTCAGTGTTAGGGTACGTGTTAGGGTTAGGGTTAGGGTTAGGGTACGGGTTAGGATTAGGGTTAGAGTTACGGTTAGGGTACTGGTTAGGGTTAGGCTTAGGGTTAGGGTTAGGGTAAGGTTTAAGGTTAGGGTTTGGGTTGGTGTTAGGGTACTGGTTTGGTTTAGGGTTAGGGTTAGTGTACGTGTTAGGTTTAGGGTTAGGATTATGGTTAGGTTTAGGGTACTGGTTAGGGTATGGGATAGGGTTAGGGTTAGTGTAAGTCTTAGGGTACGGGTTAGGGTTTGGGTAGGGTATAGGTTAGGGTTAGGGTTAGGATAAAGGTACGGGTTAGGGTTATGGATAGGATACGGGTTAGGGTTAGGGTTATGGTAGGGTACTGGTTAAGGTTAGGGTTAGGGTTAGAGTAGGGTTTAGGGTTAGGGTTAGGGTTAGGTTTAAGGTACGGGTTAGGGTTAAGGATAGATTTAGGGTTAGGGTTAGTTTTAGGGTAGGGGGTTGGGTTAGGGTTAGGTTACGGGTTAAGGTTAAGTTTAGGGTTAGGGTTAGGGTACTGGTTAGGGGTCGGATTTGCGTACAGTTTAGGGATAGAGTAATTGTAACGGTTAGGGGACGGGTAGGTGTTAGGGTACGGGTTAGGGATAGTGTGAGTGTACGGGTTAGGGTTAGGGTTAGGGTTAGGGTTAGGGTTTGGTTACGGGTTAGGGTTAGGGTTGGGTACGGGTTAGGGTACGGGTTAGGGTTAGGGTACGGGTTACGGTACGGGTTAGGGTTAGGTTACGGGTTAGGGTGAGGTTTAGGGTTAGGGTACTTGTTATTGTTAGGGTACAGGTTAGGGTTAAGATTAGGGTTAGGGTTAGGATACGGGTTAAGGTTAGGTTTAGGGTTAGGGTACGGGTTAGGGTTAGTGTTAGGGTACGGGTTAGAGTTAGGGTTAATTTATGGGTTAGAGTTAGATTTAGCATTACATTTAGGGTTATGGTACGGGTTAGTGTTAGGGTTAGGGTACTGGTTTGGTTTAGCGTTAGGGTTAGGGTACGGGTTAGGTTTAGGGTTAATGTTAGGGTTAGGGTTAGGGGACGGGTTAGGGAAAAGGTTAGGGTTAGGGTTAGTGTACGTCTTAAGATACGGGTTAGGATTAGGGTAGGGTACAGGTTAGGGTTAGGGTTAGAGTAAGTGTAAGGGTTAGGGTTAGGTATAGGGTACAGGTTAGGGTTCTGGTACTGTTTAGGGTTAGTGTTAGGTTTAGTGTAGGGGTTAGGGTTAGGGTTAGGGTTAGGTTTAAGGTACGGCTTAGGGTTAAGAGTACGGTTAGGGTTAGGGTACGGGTTAGCAATAGGGTTAGGGTTATGGTTAGGTTTAGGGTAAGGGTTAGGGTTAGGGTACGGGTTAGGGTTAGGGTTAGCATACGGGTTAGGGTTAGGTTAGGGTTAGGGTTAGGGTTAGGGTACGGGTTAGGATTAGGGTTAGTGTTAGCGTAGGGGTTAGGGTTAGGGTTAGGGTACGGGTTAGGGTTAAGGTTAGGGTTAGGGTTAGGGTGAGGTTTAGGGTTAGGATTAGGGTAGGGGTTAGGATTAGGATTAGGTTTATGGTACGGGTTAAGGTATGCGTTAGGGTACTAGTTAGGGTACTGGTTAGGGTACGGGTAAGGGTTAGGGTTAGCGTTACTGTAAGTTTTAGGGTTCACGTTAGGGTTAGGGTTTGTATGGCTTAGGGTTAGGGTTAGGGTTAGGTTTAGTGTACGGGTTAGGGTTAGATTAGGTTTAGGGTACGGGTTAGGTTTAAGGTTAAGGTATGTGGTAGGGCACGGGTTAGGGTTAAGGTGAGGGTTAGGGTTAGGGTACTGGTTAGGGTTAGGGTTAGGGATAGGGTACAGAATAGGGTAGGGTTAGTGTTAGGGTACAGGTTAGGGTTAGGGTTAGGGTTAAGTACGTGTTAGGGTTAGGGTACAAGTTAGGGTTAGGGTTAGGGTACGGGTTCAGATTAGGGTTAGAGTTAGGATATGGGTTAAGGTACAGGTTAGGGTTAGGGTTAGGGCTGGGTACGGGTTAGGGTTTGGATACGGGATATGGTAAGGTTTAGCGTTAGGGTTAGGGTACAGGTTAGTGTTCGGGTTATGGTTAGGTTTAGGTGTAGGGTTAGGGTTAGTGTTAGGGTTAGGTTATGGGTTAGGGTTAGGGTTAGGTTACGGGTTAGGGTTAGGATAGGGCACGGTTAGGGTTAGGGTTAGGGTTAGGGTTAAGGTACTGGTTAAGGTTAGGGTTAGGTTTAGGGTACCCGTTAGGGTTAGGGTTAGGGTAGGGTTAGGGTACTGGTTAGGGTAAGGGTTTGGGTTAGGGTTAGGGTACATGTTAGGGTAGGGTTAGTGTTAGGGTACGGGTTAGGGTTAGGGTTAGGTACGTGTTAGGGTTAGGGTACGAGTTAGGATTAGGGTTAGGGTACGGGTTAAGGTTAGGGTTAGGGTTAGGATACGGGTTAAGGTACAGGTTAGGGTTAGGGTTAGGGCTGGGTACGGGTTAGGGTTTGGGTATGGGATATGGTAAGGTTTAGCGTTAGGGTTAGGGTACGGGTTAGTGTTCGGGTTATGGTTAGGTTTAGGTTTACGGTTAGGGTTAGTGTTAGGGTCTGGTTATGGGTTAGGGTTAGGGTTAGGTTACGGGTTAGGGTTAGGGTAGGGCACGGGTTAGGGTTAGGGTTAGGGTTAAGGTACTGGTTAAGGTTAGGGTTAGGTTTAGGGTACGCGTTAGGGTTAGGGTTAGGGTACGTGTTAGGGTTAGGTTAGGGTTAGGGTACTGGTTAGGGTTAAGGGTTGGGTTAGGGTTAGGGTACAGGTTAGGGTAGGGTTAGTGTTAGGCTACGGGTTAGGGTTAGAGTTAGGGTTAGGTTTAGGATACGGTGTAGGGTTAGGAATAGGATTGGGGTTAGGGTACTGGTTTGGTTTAGTTTTAGGGTAAGGGTATGGGTTAGGTTCAGGGTTAAGGCTAGGGTTAGTGTACCGGTTAGAGTTAGGGTGAGGTTTAGGGTTAGGATTAGGGTAGGGGTTAGGATTAGGATTAGGTTTATGGTATGGGTTAAGGTATGCGTTAGGGTACTGGTTAGGGTACTGGTTAGGGTACGGGTAAGGGTTAGGGTTAGCGTTACGGTAAGTTTTAGGTTACACGTTAGAGTTAGGGTTTGTATGGCTTAGGGTTAGGGTTAGGGTTAGGTTTAGTGTACGGGTTAGGGTTAGATTAGGTTTAGGGTACGGGTTAGGTTTAAGGTTAAGGTATGTGGTAGGGCACGGGTTAGGGTTAAGAATTTTTTTTAAATTTTTTTATTTATTTATGATAGTCACACACACAGAGAGAGAGAGAGGCAGAGACACAGGCAGAGGGAGAAGCAGGCTCCATGCACCGGGAGCCTGACGTGGGATTCGATCCCGGGTCTCCAGGATCGCGCCCTGGGCCAAAGGCAGGCGCCAAACCGCTGCGCCACCCAGGGATCCCAACGGGTTAGGGTTAAGGTGAGGGTTAGGGTTAGGGTACTGGTTACGGTTAGGGTTAGGGTTAGGGATAGGGTACAGGATAGGGTAGGGTTAGTGTTAGGGTACGGGTTAGGGTTAGGGTTAGGTACGTGTTAGGGTTAGGGTACGAGTTAGGGTTAGGGTTAGGGTACGGGTTAAGGTTAGGGTTAGGGTTAGGATTCGGGTTAAGGTACAGGTTAGGGTTAGGGTTAGGGCTGGGTACAGGTTAGGGTTTGGGTACGGGATATGGTAAGGTTTAGCGTTAGGGTTAGGGTACGGGTTAGTGTTCGGGTTATGGTTAGGTTTAGGTTTAGGGTTAGGGTTAGTGTTAGGGTTAGGTTATGGGTTAGGGTTAGGGTAGGGCACGGGTTAGGGTTAGGGTTAGGGTTAGGGTTAAGGTACTGGTTAAGTTTAGGGTTAGGTTTAGGGTACGCGTTAGGGGTAGGGTTAGGGTATGGGTTAGGGTTAGGGTAGGGTTAGGGTACTGGTTAGGGTTAGGGGTTGGGTTAGGGTTAGGGTGCAGGTTAGGGTAGGGTTAGTGTTAGGCTACAGGTTAGGGTTAGGCTTAGGGTTAGGGTTAGGGTACAGGTAACGGTTAGGGTTTGGGATTGGGTTAGGGTTAGGGTAAGGGTTAGCGTCAGGGTTAGGGTTAGGTTACAAGTTAGGTTTAGGGTTAGGGTACGGTTTAGGGTTAGGGTGAGTTTATGCATTAGGTTACGGTTTAGGGTTAGGGTACTGGTTAGGGTTAGGGTTAAGGTACTGGTTAAGGTGAGGGTTAGGGTTAGGGTACGCATTAGGGTTAGGGTACAGGTTAGTGTACGGGTTAGGGTTAGTGTGAGGGTTAGGGTTAGGATTAGGGTAGGGGTTAGGGTTAGGGTTAGCTTTAGGTTTAGGGTTCGTGTTAGGCTTAAGGTTCAGGTTAGGGTTAGGGTTAGGTTTATCGTTAGGGTATGGGTTAGGGTTATGTTTAGGGTATGGGTTAGGGACGGGTTAGGGTTAGTGTTAGGGTTAGGGTTACGGTACGGGTAAGCAATAGGGTTAGGGCTAGGGTTAGGTTTATTGTACGGGTTAGGGTTACTGTTAGGATTAGGGTACAGCTTAGGGTTTGGGTTAGGGTAAGGGTACGGGTTAGGGTTAGGGTTAGGTTTAGGGTTAGGTTACGGGATAGGGTTAAGGTTAGGGTTAGTGTACTGGTTAGGGTTAGGGTACGGGTTAGGGTTAGAGTAAGGGTTAGGGTTAGGGTTCGGGTTAGGGTTAGGGTACGGGTTAGGGTGAAGGTTAGGTTTAGGGTACGGGGTAGGGTTAGGGTAAGGATACTGTTAGGGTTAGGTTAAGGTTATGGGTTAGGGTTAGGGTAAGGGTTAGGGTTAGGGTTAGGGTCAGGGTTAGGGTTAGGGTTAGGTTTATGGTACTGGTTAGAGTTAGGGTTAGGGTTAGGGTACAGGTTAGGGTAGGGTTAGTGTTAGGAAATGGGTTAGGGTTAGGGTTAGGGTTAGGTACGTGTTAGGGTTAGGGTTAGGGTACAGGTTAGGGTACGGGTTAGGATTAAGGTACGGGTTAGGTTTAGAGTTAGGGTTAGGGTTGCGGTACGGGTTAGGGCACGGGTTACAGTACGGGTTAGGGTTAGTTTTAGGGTACTGGTTAGGAATAGGTTTAGGGGGATCCCTGGGTGGCGCATCAGTTTGGCGCCTGCCTTTGGCCCAGGGCGCGATCCTGGAGACCCGGGATCGAGTCCCACATCGGGCTCCCGGTGCATGGAGCCTGCTTCTCCCTCTGCCTGTGTCTCTGCCTCTCTCTCTCTGTCTTTGACTATCATAAATAAATAAAAATTAAAAAAAAAATTAAAAAATAAATAAATAAATAAATATTGGTATCTTAAAAAAAAAAAGGAATAGGTTTAGGGTTAGGGTACGGAATAGGGTTCGGTTAAGTTTTGGGTACGGGTTAGGATTAGGGTTCGGGTTAGGGTTAGGGTACTGGTTAGTGTTAGTGTTAGGGTTAGGGTACAGGTTAGGGTTAGGTTTTAGGATAGGGTTAGGGTTAGGATACGGGTTAGGGTTAGGGTTAGGGTTAGAGTACGGGTTAGAGTTAGGGTTAGGTTAAGGGTACTGGATAGGTTTAGGGTTAGGTTTAGGATATGGGTTAGGGTAAGGGTTAGGGTTAGGGTTAGGTACGTGTTAGGGTTAGGGTTAGGGTTAGGGTTAGGGTTAGGTTACAGGTTAGGGTTAGGTTTAGGGTTAGGGTTAGGTTTAGGGTTAGGGTTAGGGTTAGGCTTATGGTACTGGTTTGGTTTAGGGTTAGGGTTAGGGTACGCGTTAGGGTTAGGGTTAGGGTACAGGTTAGGGTTAGGGTTAGGCTTATGGTACTGGTTTGGTTTAGGGTTAGGGTTAGGGTACGCATTAGGGTTAGGGTTAGGGTATGGGTTAGGGTTAGGGTCCGGGTTAGGGTTAGGGTTAGGGTACTGGTAGGGTTAGTGTTAGGGTTAGGGTCGGGGTTAGGGTTAGGTTTAGGGTTAGGTTTAGTGTACGGGTTAGGGATAAGGTTACGGTTAGTGTTAGGGTTAGCGTTAGGGTACGGGTTAGGGTTACGGTTAGGGTACGGATTAGGGTACCGGTTAGGGTAAGTGTTAGGTTAAGGGTTAGGGTACGGTTTAGCAATAGGGTTAGGGTTAGGTTTAGGTTTAGTGTACGGGTTAGGGTTAGGTTTAGGGTACGGGTTCGGTTAGTGTTAGGGTTAGGGTAATGGTCGGGTTAGGGTTAGGATTAGGTTAGGGTTAGGGTACGGGTTAGGGATAAGGTTAGGCTAGGGTTAGGGTACTGGTTAGGGTTAAGGATAGGGTACGGGTTAGGGTTAGAGTAAGGGCTAGGGATTGTACGGGTTAGGGTTAGGGTATGGGTTAGGTTTAGGGTTAGGTTTATGGTACGGGTTAGGGTATGGTTTAGGGTACTGGTTAGTGTATGGTAGGGTTTAGGGTTTGTGTTAGGGAAAGGTATAGGGTTGGGTTAGTGTTATGGTATGGGTTAGGGTTAGGGTTAGGGTACGGCGTAGGGATAGGGTTAGGGTTAGTGTTAGCGTACGGTTTAGGGATGGGTTACGGGTTAGGGTTTGGGTTAGTGTTAGGTTTAGTGTTAGGTTATGGGTTAGGGTTAGTGTTAGGTTTAGGGTTAGGTTTAGGGTACCGTTAAGGGTTAGGGGTAGCATTAGGGTAAGGGTTAGGGTACGGGTTAGGGTTAGGATTAGGGTACGGCTTAGGGTTAGGGTACGGCTTAGGGTTAGGGTACGGGTTAGGGTACGGGTTAGGGTACGTTTAGGGTACGGGTTAGTGTATGGGTTAGAGTTAGGGTTAGGGTACAGGTTACAGTACGGGTTAGGGTATGGGTTAGTGTACGGATTAGGGTTAGGGTTAGGGTACGGGTTACGGTTCGTTTTAGAGTTAGTGTTAGGTTAAGGGTACGGGTTAGGGTATGGGTTAGGGTTAGGGTTAGGGTTCGGGTTAGGGGAGGGTTTAGGGTACGGATTAGGTTTAGTGTTAGGGTTAGTGTTAGGGTTCAGTTACGGTTGAGGGTAGGGTATGGGTTAGCTTACGGTTTAGGGTTAGTGTTAGGGTACGGGTAGGGTTTAGGGTTAGAGTCAGGGTTAGGGTATGGGTTAGGGTTAGAGTAAGGGTTAGGGTAAGGGTATGGGTTAGGTTTAGAGTACCGGTTAGGTTTAGGGTGAGTGTATGTGTAGCAGTAGGGTTAAGTTTAGGGATAGGTTATGGGTTAGGGTTAGGGCTGGGTACAGGTTAGGGTACGGGTTGCCTTAGGGTTAGGGTTAGAGTCCTGGTTAGGTTTAGGGTTAGGGTTAGGGTATGAATTAGGGTTAGGATTACGGTTAGGGTTAGGTTTAGGTTAGGGTTAGGTTTAGGATACTGGTTAGGGTTAGGGTTAGGGTTAGGGTTAGGGTACGGGTTAGGTTTAGGGTGAGTGTACGGGTTAGCAGTAGGGTTACGGTTAGGATAAGGTTACGGGCTAGGGTTAGGGCTGGGTACAGGTTAGATTACGGTTTAGGGTACGGATTAGGGTTCGGGTATGGGTTAGGTTTAGTGTTAGGGTTAGGGTATGGGTTAGGGTTAGGTTTAGGGTTAGGGTTAGGGTTCGGGTTAGGGTAAGTGTTAGGGTAAGGTACTGGTTAGGGTTAGGGTTAGGGTATGGGTAACAGTTTGGATACGGCTTCGGGTAATGGTGAGGGTACGGGATAGCAGTAGGGTAAGGGTTAGGGTTAGGGTACAGGTTAGGTTTAGGGTTAGGGTACGGGTTAGGGTACGGGTACAGTTAGGGTTAGGGTTAGGTTTAGGGTTAGGGTACTAGTGAGGTTTAGCGGTAGGGTGAGGGTTAGGGTACGGGTTAAGGTTCGTGTTAGGGTAAGGGTACGGGTTACGGTACTGGTTAGGGTTCGGTTACGGGTTTGGGTTAGGTTTAGGGTACGGGTTACGGTATGGGTTAGGGTTAGGTTTAGGGTACTGGTTAGGGCTGGGGTTAGGGTTAGGGTACGGATTAGTGTTCGGGTTAGGGTTAGTGTACGGATTAGGTTTAGGGTTAGGGTTAAGGTTAGGATAATAGTTAGGTTTAAGGTTAGGGTTAGGGTACGGGTTAGGGATAGGTTTAGGGTTAGGGTTAGGATACTGGATAGGGTTAGGCTTAGGGTTAGGGTTAGGGTTTGGGTTAGGGTTAAGTACGGTTTAGGGTTAGTGTTAGGTTATGGGTTAGGGTTAGGGTTAGGGTTAGGGGTTAGGGTTAGGGTACGGTTTAGGGTTAGGGTTAGGGTTAGGGTTAGTGTTAGGGTTAGGGTACTGGTTTGGTTTAGGTTTAGGGTAAGGGTATGCGTTAGGGTTAGGGTTAGCGTACGGGTAAGGTTTAGGGATAGGGTTAGGGTACTGGTTAGGTTTAGTGTAGGGGTTAGGGTTAGGGTAAGGTTTAGGGTACGGGTTAGGGTTAAGGTTAGGGTTAGGGGTAGGGTTAGCATTAGGATACAGGGTTAGGGTTAGGTTTAGGGTTAGCTTTAGAGTACGGGTTAGGGTTACGGTTAGGGTATGGGTTAGGGTACGGGTTAGGGTTAGTGTAAGGTTACAGGTTAGGGTTAGGGTTAGGGTTAGGGTACGGTTTAGGGTAAGGTTACGGATTAGTATTAGGTTTAGGGTTAGGTTTAGGGTATGGGTTAGGGTTAAGATTGGGTTAGGGTTAGGGTACTGCTTAGGGTTAGGATTAGGGTTAGCGTACAGGTTAGGGTTAGGGTTAGGGTTATGTATAGGGTACAGGTTAGGGTTAGAGTTAGGGTAAGGTTACGGCTTAGAGTTAGTGTTAGGGTACGGCTTACAGTACTGGTAGGGTTAGGGTTATTTTACGCCTTAGGGTTAGGGTTAGGGTAAGAGTTACGGTACAGTTTAGGGTTAGGGTTAGGGCACTGATTAGGGTTAGGGTACCGGTTAGGGTTAGGGTTAGGTTTAGGGTACGGGTTAGGATTAGTGTTAGTGTTAGGGTAGTGCTTAGGGTAAGGATTAGGGTTAGGCTACTGGTTAGGTTTGGGTTAGGGTTAGGGTTAGGGTTAGGATACATTTTAGGGTTAGGGTTAGGGTTAGGGTAAGGTTACGGGATAGGGTTAGGGTTAGGGTACTGGTTAGGGTAGGGTTAGGGTACAGCTTAAGGTTAGGGTTAGGTTTAGGGTTACGGTTCAGGAACGGGTTGGGTTAGGGTTAGGTTACAAGTTAGGGTTAGGGTTTGGTTTAGGGTAAGGTTTAGGGTTAGGGTTAGGGTTAGGGTCCTGGTTTGGTTTAGCGTTAGGGTTAGGGTACGGGTTAGGTTTAGGGTTAGGGTTAGGGTTGGGTTTAGGGTACGGGTTAGGGTACGGGTACGGGTTAGGGTTAGTGTACGAGTTAGGGTACGGGTTAGGGTTAGGGTTAGTGTACAGGTTAGGGTATGGGTTAGGGTTAGGGTTAGTGTAAAGCTTAGGGTACAGGTTAGGGTTAGGGTACGGTTGTCGGTTAGAGTAAGGGTAAGGGTACGGGTTAGGTTTAGGGTTAGGGTACAGGTTAGGTTTAGGGTTAGGTTTAGGGTACTGGTGAGGGTTAGGGTTAGGGTGTGGGTTGGGGTTAGGGTTAGGGTTCAGGTTAGGTTTAGGGTACGGGTTAGGGTTAAGGTTAGGGTTAGGGTTAGGGTAAGGTTACGGGTTAAGTTTAGGGTTAGGGTACGGGTTATGTTACAGTCTAGGGTTAGGGTTAGTGTTAGGGTTAGGTTACGGTTTAGGGTAAGGGTTAGGTTACTGGTTTGGATTAGGGTTATGGTTAGGGTTAGGGTTCTGGTTAGGGTTAGGCTTAGTGTAGGGTTAGGGTACAGGTTAGGGTTAGGTTTAGGGTTAGGGTTAGGGTTTGGATGCGGGTTAGGGTTAGGGTTAGGGTTAGGGCTAGGGTACTGATTAGATTTAGGTTTAGGGTTAGTGTACAGGTCAAGGTTAGGGTTAGGGTTAGGGTACGGGTTAGGTTTAGGTTACAGGTTAGGGTTAGGGTTAGGTTACGGGTTAGGGTTAGGGTACGGGTTAGGGTACGGATTAGGGTATGGTTTAGGGTTAGGGTTAGGGTTAGGATTAGGTACTGGTCTGTTAGGGTTAGGTTTAGGGCACGGGTTAGGGTTAGGGTTAGGTTACGGGTTAGGGTTAGGGTTAGGGTTAGTGTACGGTTTAGGGTTAGGGTTAGGATTAGGTACTGGTTTGGTTTAGGGTTAGGGTTAGGGTTAGGGTTAGGGATAGTTTTAGGGTTAGGTTTACGGTACGGATTAGGGTTAGGGTTAGGGTTAGTGTACGGCTTAGGGTATGGGTTAGGGTTAGGGTTAGGGTACTGGTTAGGGTTAGGGTTAGGGTAGGGGTTAGGGTTAGGGTTAGGGTACGGGTTAGGGTTAAGGTTAGGGTTAGGGTTAGGTTTAGCGTTAGGGTACAGGTTAGGGTTATGGTTAGGGTACAATTTAGGGTATGGGTTAGGGTTAGTGTTAGGGTTAGGGTTAGAGTACGGGTTAGCAATAGGGTTCGGGTTAGTGTTAGGTTAAATGTACGGGTCAGGGTTAGGGTTAGAGTACGGTTTAGGTTTAGGGTTAGTGTAAGGGTAGGGGTTAGTGTGATGGTTAGGTTTAGGGTTAGGTTACGGGTTAGGGTTAAGGTTATGGTTTGGTTAGGGTAATGGTTAGGGTTAGGGTTAGAGTACGGTTTAGGTTTAGAGTAAGGGTTAGAGTTAGGGTATGGGTTAGGGTTAGGGTTAGGTTTAGAATTTGGGTTAGGGTACCGGTTAGGACTCCGGTGGGGTTTATGGTTAAGTTTAGGGTTCGGGTTAGGGTTAGGGTTAGTGTACGGGTTAGGGTTAGGGTTAGGGTAAGGGTACAGGTTAGGGTTAGGGTTAAGGTTAGGGATAGGGTACGGGTTAGGTTTAAGCTTAGTGTTAGGGTTAGGGTACTGGTAAGGATTAGGGTTAGTGTACGGTTTAGGGTTAGAGTAAAAGTTAGGGTTAGGGTTACGGTGGGGGTTAGGGTTCGTGAATGGGTTAGAGTTAGGGTGAGTGTACGGGTTAGGCTTAGGGTTAGGGTTAGGGTTCGTTTACGGCTTAGGGATAGGGCAGGTGTCAGGTTAGGGTACGGGTTAGGGTACAGGTTAGGTTTAGGGTACGGGTTAGGGTTAGGGTTAGGTTATGGGTTAGGGATAGGGTTAGGGTATGGGTTATGGTTAGGTTTAGGGTTAGGTTTAGGGTACGGGTTACGGTTAGGGTTAGGTTTAGTTTACAGGTAGGTTTAGGGTTAGGTTTCGGGTTAGGGTTAGGATTAGGGTTAGGGAGCAGGTTAGGATTAGGTTTAGGGTTAGGGTAGTGGTTAGGGTTAGGGTTAGGTTTAGGGTTAGGGTTAGGGTACGGGTTAGGGTTAGGATTAGGTTACAGGTTAGTGTTAGGGTTAGGTTGCGGGTAGGGTTAGGGTTAGGGTTAGGTTACGGGTTAGGGTTAGGGTTAGGTTTAGGGTTAGGGTACGCGTTAGAGTTAGGGTACGGGTTAGGGTTACTGTTAGGGTACGGGTTAGGGTACGGGTTAGGGTTAGGTTTAGGGTATGGGTTAGCAATAGGGTTAGGGTTAGGGTTAGGTTTAGGGTACGGGTTAGGGTTAAGGTTAGGTTACGGGTTAGGGTAGGGGTTAGGGTAAGAGTACGGGTTAGGATGAAGGTTAGGGTTAGGGTTAGGGTACGGGTTAGGATTAAGGTTATTTTGGGTTAGGGTACTCGTTAGGGTTAGGGCTAGGGTACGGGTTAGGTTTAGAGTTAGGGTAAGGGTTAGGGTATAAGTTAGGTTTAGGGTACACGTTAGGGTTAGGGTGAGTGTATGGGTTAGGGTTAGGGTTAGGGTACTGGATTGGTTTAGGTTTAGGGTTAGGTACGGGTTAGGTTTAGTGTTAGGGTTAGGTTTAGGGTACGGGTTAGGGTATGGGTTAGGGTTAGGTTTAGTGTACGGCTTAGGGTACGGTTTGGGGTTAGGTTTAGTGTACAGTTTAGGGTTGCGGAACGGGTTAGGGTACCGGGTAGTTTTAAGGATAGGGTTAGGGTTAGGGTACTGATTAGGTTTAGGGTTAGGGTTTGGTTACGGGTTAGGGTTAGGGTTAGGGTACGGGATACGGTACACTGCAGGGTTAGGGTTAGGCTTAGGGTTAGGTTACGGGTTAGGGTTAGGTTAAGTGTTACTGTACGTGTTAGGGTTAGGGTTAGGGTACTGGTTAGGGTTAGGGTTAGGGTTAGGGTACCGGTTAGGTTTAGTGTTAGGGTTAGGGTATGGGCAAGGATTAGGATTAGGGTTAGGGATAGGGTAGGGTTCTGGTTAGGGTTAGGCTTAGGGTTAGGGTTAGGGTACAGGTTAGGTTTAGGTTTAGGGTTAGTGTTTGGATACAGGTTAGGGTTAGGGTTAGGGTTAGGGTTAGGGTACTGGTTAGTGTTAGTGTTAGGGTTAGGGTACGTGTAAGGGTTAGGTTTAGGGTTAAGTTTTGGGTACGGGTTAGCGTTAGGGTTAGGTTACGGGTTAGGGTTAGGGTACGTTGTATGGTTAGAGTGAGGTTTAGGGTTAGGGTTAGGGTACTGGTTTGGTATAGGGTAAGGGTTAGGTATGTGTTAGGTTTAGTGTTAGGGTTAGGTTTAGGGTACGGCTAAGGGTACGAGTTAGGGTTAGGTTTAGTGTACCACTTAGGGTACGGTTTAGGTTAGGTTTAGGGTACGGTTTAGGGTTGGCTACGGGTTAGGGTTAGGTTTAGGGTTCGGGTTAGGGTTAGGGTTAGCGTTATGGTAAAGGTTAGGTTATAGTTTAGGGTTATGGTTAGGATACGGGTTAGGGTTAGGTTTAGGTTACAGGTTAGGTTTAGATTTAGGGTTAGTGTTAGGGTACTGGTTAGGGTTAGTGTAAGGGTTAGGATACAGGTTAGGTTTCGGGTTAGGGTTAGGTTGAGGGTACGGGTTAGGGTTAGGGTACTGATTAGGGTTAGGGTTAGCGTTAGGGTTAAGTTATTACGGATTAGGGTTAGGGTACGGGTTAGGGTTAGGGTTAGGGTACAGGTTAGGTTTAGGGTTAGGGTAAGGGTACGGGTTAGGGTTAGTGTTAGGGTTAGTGTCGGGTTAGGGTTAAGGTTAGGGTTAGGGTCAGGGTACTGGTTAGGGTTAGGGTTAGGGTACGGGTAAGGGTTAGATTAAGGGTTAGGGTTAGGGTACGGGTTACGGTTAGGCTGAGTGTACGGGTTAGGGTTAGTGTTAGGGTTACGGTTAGGTTATGGGTTAGGGTTAGGGCTGGGTACGGGTTAGGGTACGGGTGAGAGTACAGGTTAGGGTTAGGGTATGGGTTAGTGTTAGGGTTAGGGTTAGGATACGGGTTAGGTTTAGGGTTAGGGTTAGGGTACTGGTTAGGGTTAGGGTTAGGGTTAGGGTCCAGGTTAGGGTTAGTAAGTGTTAGGTTTAGGGTACGGGTTAGGGTTAGGGTTAGGGTACGGCTTAGGGTTAGGTGAGGGTACGGGTTAGGTTTAGGGTTAGGGTTAGGGTTAGGGTACGGTTTACGGTATGGGTTAGGGTTAGGTTTAGGGTACTGGTTAGGGTTAGGTTTAGGGTACGGATTAGGGTTAGGGTTAGGGTTAGGTTATGGGTTAGGATTAGTGTTAGGGTTAGGGTTAGCGTTACGGTACAGGTTAGGGTTAGGGTTAGGGTTAGGTTTATGGTTAGGATACGGGTTAGGGTTAGGTTTAGGGTTAGGGTATGGGTTAGGGTTAAGGTTAGCATTAGGGTACTGGTTAGGGTTAGGGTACAGGTTAGGGTATGGGTTAGGCTTAGGGTTAGGGGTAAGGTTAGGGTTAGGGTTAGGGTTAGGGACGGGTTAGGGTTAAGGATAGGTTACAGGTTAGGTTTTGGGTTAGGGTTAGGGTACTGTTTAGGGTTAGGGTTAGGGTACTCGTTTCGTTTAGTGTTAGGGTAAGGGTACGGGTTAGGGTTAGGTTTAGGTTTAGGGTGAGGGAACAGTTTAGGGTTAGGGTTAGGGTTAGGGTAGGTGTTAGGGTTAGGGTTAGGGTTAGGTTTAGGGTACGGGTTAGGGTACCGGTTAGGGTTAGTGTTCGGGTTAGGGTTAGGGTACGGGTTAGCAATAGGGTTAAGGTTATGGTTAGGTTTAGTGTACGGGTTAGGTTTAGGGTAAGGGTACAGGTTAGGCATAGGGTTAGGATAAGGGTATGGGTTAGGGTAAGGGTTAAGGTAGGGGTTAGGGTTAAGGTTAGGTTTAGGGTTAAGGTATTGGTTAGGGTTAGGGTTAGTGTACGGTTTAGGGTTAGAATACGGGTTAGGTTAGTGTACGGGTTAGGGTTAGGGTGAGTGTACGGTTTAGCAGTAAGGTCAGGGTTAGGGATAGGTTACGGGTTAGGGTTAGGGCTGGGTATGGGTTAGGGTACGGGTTAGGGTACAGGTTAGGGTTAGGGTAGGGCTTTGGTTAGGGTTAGGGTGAGGTTACGGGTGAGGGTTAGGGTTAGGGTTAGGGTTAGGTTTAGGGTTAGGATACGGGTTAGGTTTAGGTTTAGGGTTTGGGTATGGGTTAGGGTTAGGGTTAGCATTAGGGTACTGGTTAGGGTTAGGGTAGAGGTTAGGTTACGGGTTAGGGTTACGGGTAGGGGTAGGGGTAGGGGTAGGGTTAGGGTAGGGTTAGGGTTAGGGACGGGTTAGTGTTAAGGATAGTTTACGGGTTAGGTTTAGGGTTAGGGTTAGGGTACAGGTTAGGTTTAGGGTTAGGGTTAGGGTACTGGTTTGGTTAAGGGTTAGGGTAAGGGTACGCGTTAGGATTAGGGTTAGGGTACGGGTTAGGGTTAGGTTTAGGTTTAGGGTGAGGGAACTGTTTAGGGTTAGGGTTAGGGTTAGGGTAGGTGTTAGGGTTAGGGTTAGGGTTAGGTTTAGGGTACGGGTTAGGGTATGGGTTAGGGTTAGTGTTCGGGTTAGGGTTAGAGTACGGGTTAGCAATAGGGTTAAGGTTATGGTTAGGTTTAGTGTACGGGTTAGGTTTAGGGTAAGGGTACAGGTTAGGAATAAGGTTAGGATAAGGGTACGGGTTAGGGTTAGGGCTAGGGTTAAGGTTCGGGTTAGGGTTAAGGTTAGGTTTAGGGTTAGGGTATTGGTTAGGGTTAGGGTTAGTGTACGGCTTAGGGTTAGTGTACGGGTTAGGGTTAGGGTGAGTGTACGGTTTAGTAGTAGGGTTAGGGTTAGGGATAGGTTACGGGTTAGGGTTAGGGCTGGGTATGGGTTAGGGTACGGGTTAGGGTACAGGTTAGGGTTAGGGTAGGGCTTAGGGTTAGGGTTAGGGTGAGGTTACGGGTGAGGGTTAGGGTTAGGGTTAGGGTTAGGGTACGGGTTAGGTTTAGGGTTAGGGTACTATTTAGGGTTAGTGTTAGGGTTATGGTTCGGGTTAGGTTTAGGGATTGTGTTAGGGTTAGGGTTAGGGTTAGGGTTAAGAAACAGTTTAGGGTTAGGGTGAGGGTAAGTGTTAGCGTACTGATTTCTTATAGGGTTAGGGATAGGGTACGGGTTAAGTTTAGGGTTAGTTTAGGGAACGGGTTAGGGTACGGGTTAGGGTTAGGTTTAGTGTACGACTTAGGGTACGGGATAGGGTTAGGGTTAGGGTACGGATTAGGGTTAGGGATAGGGTAAGGGTACGCGTTAGGGTTAGAGTTAGAGCAAGGGTTAGGGTTAGTGTTCGGGTTAGGGTTAGGCTTAGGTTTAGGGTACTGGTTAGGGTGAGGGTTAGATTTAGGGTAGGGGTCAGGGTTAGGGTTAGGTTTAGGGTACGGTTTAAGGTTAAGGTTAGGGATAGGATTAGGGTTAGGTTTAGTGTTAGGGTACGGGTTAGGGTTATGGTTATGGTACGGGTATGGTACGGGTTAGGTTTAGTGTTAGAGTTAGGGTTAGGGAATGGGTTAGCAATAGGGTTAGGGGTAGGTTTAGTGTACTGGTTAGGGTTAGGGTAAGGGTACGGGTTAGGGTTAGGTTTAGGGTAAGGGTACGGTTTAGGGTTAGGGTTAGGGTTAGGGTTATGGTTAGGGTATGGTTAGGGTTAAGGTTAGGGTTAGGGTTAGGGTTAGGGTTAGGGTACTGGTTAGGTTTAGAGTAAGGGTTAGGGTTAGAGTTGGGGTTAGGGTTAGGGTACGGGTTAGCGTTAGGGTGAGTGTACGGGTTAGGGGTAGGGTTAGGGTTAGGGTAGGTTACGGGTTAGGGTTAGGGCTGGGTATGCAGTAGGGTATGGGTTAGGGTACGGGATAGGGTTATGGTACGTGTTAGGTTTAGTGTTAGGGTTAGTGTTCGGGTTTGGTTAGGGTTAGGGTACGGGTGAGGGTGAGGTTTAGGGTTTATTTTAGGATACGGTTTAGGTTTAGGGTTAAGGTTAGGGTACCGGTTAGGGTACGGGTTAGGGTTAGGGTTACGGTACTGGTTAGGGTTAGGGTTAGGGTTAGGTTACGGTTTAGGTTTAGGGTTAGGGTTCGGGTTATGGTACGGGTTAGGGTTAGGTTTAGGGTACTGGTTAGCATTAGGGATAGGGTAGGGTACTGATTATGGTTAGGGTTAGGGTACGGGTTAGGGTTCGGGTTAGGGTTAGCGTTAGGGTTCAAGTTTAGGTTTAGGGTTAAGGTTAGGGTACGGGTTATGATTAGGGTTAGAGTTAGGGTTAGGCTGAGGGTATGGGTTAGGGTTAGGGTTAGGGTTACGCTACTGGTTAGGTATCGGGTTAGGGTACCGGTTAGGGTTAGGGTTAGGGTTAGGGTACTGGTTTGGTTTAGAGTTAGGGTAAGGGTACGCGTTAGTTTTAGGGTTATGGTACGGGTTCGGGTTAGGGTTAGGGTTAGGATTAGAGTACTAGTTAGGGTTATGGTTAGGGTTAGCGTTAGGGTACAGGATAGGGTTAGGATTAGGGTTAGGGTTACGGTACGGGTTAGGATTAGGGTTAGAGTTAGGATTAGAGTACGGGTTAGGGTTAGTGTTAGCGTTAGGTTTAGGGTACGGGTTAGCAATAGGGTTAGGTTTAGGGTTCGGTTTAGTGTACGGGTTAGGGTTAGGGTTAGTGTACGAGTTAGCGTTAGGGTTAAGGTAAGGGTACGGGTTAGGGTTAGGGTTAGGGCACGGGTTACGGTTAAGGTTAGGGTTAGGGTTAGGGTACTGTTTAGGGTTAGGGTGAGGGTATGGTTAAGCGTTAAGTAAGGGTTAGGTTTAGGGTACGGGTTAGGGTTAGGGTACTGGTAAGAGTTAGGGTGAGTATACGGGTTAGCGGTAGGTTTAGGGTTAGGGTTAGGTTATGTGTTAGGGTTAGCGCTGGGTACGGGTTAGGGTATGGGTTAGGGTACGGGTTAGTGTTAGGGTACGGGTTAGGCTTAGGGTTAGGTTACGGGTTAGGGTTACGATTTAGGTTAGGTTTAGGGCACGGGTGAGGGTGAGGGTTAGGGTTACGGTTAGGGTTAGGGTACGATTTAGGTTTAGGGTTAGGGTTAGGTTATGGGTTAGGGTAAGGGTTACGGTACTGGTTAAAGTTATGGTTAGGTTACGTGTTAGGGTTAGGGTTAGGGTATGGGTTACGGTACGGGTTAGGGTAAAGGTTAGGGTACTGGTTAGGTTTAGATTAGCATTAGGGTTAGGGTAGAGGTTAGGGTTAGGATTAGGGTTAGGGTTAGTGTTAGGATACTGGTTAGGGTTAGGGTTAGTGTTAGGGTACGGGTTAGGGTTAGGGTACGGGTTAGGGTTAGGGTTAGGGTTAGGTTGAGGGTACGGGTTAGGGTTAGGGTTAGGTTACAGGTTAGGTTTAGGTTTAGGGTTAGGTTTATGGTACGGCTTAGGTAAGGGTAATGGTTAGGGTACTGGTTTGGTTTCGCGGTAAGGTTAGGGTACTGCTTAGGATTAGGTTTATTGTTAGGGTAGGGATTAGGGTTAGTGTTAGGGTTAGGGTTAAGGTACGGGTTAGGGTTAGGTTTAGGGTTAGGGTTTGGGTACGGGTTAGCGTTCGGGTTTGGTTAGGTTTAGTTTTAGGGTTAGGGTTAGGTTTAGGGTCAGAGTACGAGTTAGGGTTGGGGTTAGTGTTACGTTTAGGGTTAGGGTACGGGTTAGGGTTAGGGTTAGGTTACTGGTTAGGGTGAAGGTTAGGGTACGGGTTAGGGGTAGGATTAGGTTTAGTGTTAGGGTTAGGATACGGGTTAGTGTTAGGGTTAGGTTTAGGGTTAGGGTACTGGTTAGGGTTAGAGTTAGGGATAGGGTTAGGGTACAGGTTAGGGTTAGGATTAGGGTTAGGGTTATTGTTAGGATACTGGTAAGGGTTAGGGTTAGTCTTAGGGTATGGGTTAGGGTTAGGGTTAGGGTACAGGTTAGGGTTAGGGTTAGGCTTAGGTTGAGGGTACGGGTTAGGGTTAGGGTTAGGTTACAGGTTAGGTTTAGGTTTAGGGTTAGGTTTATGGTACGGCTTAGGTAAGGGTAACGGTTAGGGTACTGGTTTGGTTTAGCAGTAGGGTTAGGGTACTGCTTAGGATTAGGTTTATTGTTAGGGTAGGGATTAGGGTTAGTGTTAGGGTTAGGGTACGGGTTAGGGTTAGGTTTAGGGTTAGGGTTTGGGTACGGGTTAGCGTTCGGGTTTGGTTAGGTTTAGTTTTAGGGTTAAGGTTAGGTTTAGGGTCAGAGTACGAGTTAGGGTTGGGGTTAGTGTTACGTTTAGGGTTAGGGTACGGGTTAGGGTTAGGGTTAGGTTACAGGTTAGGGTGAAGGTTAGGGTATGGGTTAGGGGTAGGATTAGGTTTAGTGTTAGGTTTAGGATACGGGTTAGTGTTAGGGTTAGGTTTAGGGTTAGGGTACTGGTTAGGGTTAGAGTTAGGGATAGGGTTAGGGTACAGGTTAGGGTTAGGGTTAGGGTTAGGGTTAGGGTTAGGGTTAGGGTTAGGGTTAGGTTTAGGTTTAGGATTAGGCTTAGGGTTAGGGTTATGGTATGGGTTAGGTTTAGGGTTAGGGTTTGGGTTAGGGTACGGGTTAGGCATAGTTTTAGGGTTAGGGTTAGGGTTAGGGTACTGGTATGGGTTAGGGTTAGTTTTAGGGTACATGTTAGGGTTTGGGTTAGGGTTAGGGTTAGGGTTAGGGATAGATTTAGGGTTAGGGTACGGGTTAGGTTTAGGGTTCAGTTAAGGGTGAGGGATAGGGATAGGGTATTGGTTAGGGTTAGGGTTAGGGTGAGGTTTAGGGTACTGGTGAGGGTCAGCGTTAGGGTTAGGGTATGGGTCAATGTTAGGTTTAGGGTCAGGGTTGGGGTATGGGTTAGGGTTTGCGTTAGGTTTAGTTTACAGGTTCGGGTTAGGGTTAGGGTACGGGTTAGGCTTAGGGTTAGGTTTAGGGTACTGGTTAGGGTTAGGTTTAGGGTACGGGTTAGGGTGAGAGTTAGGGTTAGTGTTAGGGTACTGGTTAGGATTAGTGTTTGGTTTAGGATACAGGTTAGTGTTAGGGTTAGGGTACGGGTAGGGTTAGGGTTAGGGTTAGGGTACGGGTTAGGGTTAAGGCTGGGAACGGGTTAGGGTTAGTTTTAGTGTAAGGGTACGGGTTAGGGTTAGGGTTAGGGTACTGGTTAGGATTAGGGTTAGGGTACGGGTTAGGGTTAGTGGAAGGGTTAGGGTTAGGGTACAGGTTAGGGTTAGGGTGCAGCTTAGGTTAAGGGTGAGGGTATGGGGTAGGTTTAGGGTTAGGATTATGGTACGGCTTAGGTAAGGGTAAGGTTTAGGGTACTGGTTTGGTTTAGCGGTAGGGTTAGGGTACTGCTTAGGATTAGGTTTATTGTTAGGGTAGGGATTAGGGTTAGTGTTAGGGTTAGGGTTAGGGTATGGGTTAGGGTTAGGATTAGGGTTAGGGTTAGGATACGGGTTAGGGTTAGGGATAGGGTTAGGTTACAGGTTAGGGTAAGGGTAGGGTTCAGGTTAGGGTAAGGGTTAGGGTTAGGATACTCATTAGGATTAGGGTTAGGGTTAGGGTACACGTTAGGGTTAGGGTTTGGGTTGGTGAGGGTACAGGTTAGGGTAGGGGTTAGGGTTAGGTTTAGGGTGAGGGTACAGGAGAGGGTTAGGTTTAGGGTTAGGGTACAGGTTAGGGTTAGTGTTAGGGTACGGGTTAGGGTACGGGTTATGTTTAGTGTTAGGGTACATGTTAGGGTTAGTGTTAAGTTACGGGCTAGGGTTAGGGTTAGGGTTAAATTACGGGTTAGTGTTAGGTTTAGGGTACGGTTTAGGGCCCGGGTTAGGGTTAGGTTTAGGGCTGGGTACGGGTACGGGTTAGGGTACGGGTTCGGGTTAGGTTTAAGGTTAGGGTTAGGGTACGGGTTAGTGTTCGGGTTATGGTTAGGTTTAGTTTTAGGGTTAGGGTTAGGTTTAGGGTCAGAGTACGAGTTAGGGTTAGGGTTAGTGTTACGGTTAGGTTTAGGGTACAGGTTAGGGTTAGGGTTAGGGTACTGGTTAGGGTGAAGGTTAGGGTATGGGTTAGGGGTAGGATTAGGTTTAGTGTTAGGGTTAGGATACGGGTTATTGTTAGGGTTAGGTTAACATTAGGGTACTTGTTAGGGTTAGAGTTAGGGCTAGGGTTAGGGTACAGGTTAGGGTTAGGTTTAGGTTTAGGGTTAGGCTTAGTGTTAGGGTTACGGTACAGGTTAGGTTTAGGGTTAGGGTTTGGGTTAGGGTACGGGTTAGGTGTAGTGTTAGGTTTAGGGTTAGGGTTGGGGTACGGGTTAGTGTTAGAGTTAGGGTAAGGTTTAGTGTTAGGGTTTGGGTACTGGTACAGGTTAGGGTTAGTGTTAGGGTTAGGATTAGGGTACGGGTTAGGGTTAGGGTTAGGGTTAGGATTAGGGTACGGGTTAGGGTTAGGGTTAGGTAGGGTTAGGGTACTGGTAAGGGTTAGGGTTAGGTTTAGGGTACATGTTAGGGTTAGGGTTAGGGTTAGGGTTAGGGATAGGTTTAGGGTTAGGGTACAGGTTAGGTTTAGGGTACAGGTAAGGGTGAGGCATAGGGATAGGGTATTGGTTAGGGTTAGGGTTAGGGTGAGGTTTAGGGCACTGGTGAGGGTCCGCGTTACGGTTAGGGTATGGGTCAGTGTTAGGTGTAGGGACAGGGTTGGGGTACGGGTTAGGGTTTGGGTTAGGTTTAGTTTACAGGTTAGTGTTAGGGTTAGGGTACGGGTAGGGTTAGGGTTAGGGTTAGGGTATGGGTTAGGGTTAGGGCTGGGAAAGGGTTAGGGTTAGTTTTAGTGTAAGGTTACAGGTTAGGGTTAGGGTTAGGGTTAGTGTTTAGGTACGGGTTAGGGTTAGGGTTAGGGGACTGGTTAGGATTAGGGTTAGTGTACGGGTTAGGGTTAGTGGAAGGGTGAGGGTTAGGGTACAGGTTACGGTTAGGGTACAGCTTAGGTTAAGGGTGAGGGTATGTGTTAGGTTTAGGGTTAGGGTTAGGTTAGGTACTGGTTTGGTTTATGTTTAGGGTAGGGTAAGCGTTAGGGTTAGGGTTAGGTTACGGGTTAGGGTACAGGTTAGGGTTAGTGTTATGGTTAGGGTTAGGGTACAGTTTAGGGTTAGGGTTAGGGTTAGGGTTAGGTACTGGTTTGCTTTACGTTTAGGGTAAGGGTACGCATTAGGGTATGGGTTAGGGTACGGGTTAGGGTTAAGTTTAGGGTTAGGGTGAAGGGCAGGGTTAGCGTTAGGGTATGGGTAGGGTTACGGTTGGGGTACGGGTTAGGGTTAGTGCTAGGGTTAGGGTTAGGGTACGGGTTAGCATAGAGTTAGGGCTAGGGTTAGGTTTAGTGTACGGGTTAGGGTTAGAGTTAGGTTACGTGTAGGGTGAGGGTTAGGGTAAGGGTATGGGTTAGGGTTAGGGTTAGGGTTAGGGTACGGGTTAGGGTTAAGGTTAGGGTTAGGATTAGGGTACTGGTTAGGGTTAGGGTTAGGGTATGGGTAAGGGTTAGAGTAAGGGTTAGGGTTAGGGTACGTGTTAGGGTTAGGGTACAGGTCATGGTTAGGGTGAGTGTACGGTTTAGGGGTAGTGTGAGGCTTAGGGTTAGCTTTTGGGTTAGGGTTAGGGCTGGGTACGGGTTATGGTTAGGGTTAGGGTATGGGTTAGGGTTAAGGTTAGGGTTAAGGTTAGGGTGAGGGTTAGGGTTAAGGTTACGGTACGGGTTAGGGTTAGGGTTAGGGTTAGGGTATTGGTTAGGGTTAGGGTTAGGGTATGGTTGAGGGTTAGTGTAAGGGTTAGGGTTAGGGTACGGGTTAGGGTTAGGGTACGGCTTAGGGTAAGGGTTAGGGTACGGGTTAGGTTTAGGGTTAGGGTTAGGGAACAGGTTAGGTTTAGGGTTTGTTTTAGGTTATGGTTCAGAGTTAGGGTTAGGGTATGGGTTTCGGTACGGGTTAGGGTTAGGAGTAGGGTTAGGGTACTGGTTAGGGTGAGGGTGAGGGTTAGTGTACGGATTAGGGTTACGGTTACGGTTAGGGTACGGGTTAGGATTAGGGTTAGGGTTAGGGTGAGGGTTAGGTTAGGGTTAGGGTTAGGGTTAGGGTATTGGTTAGGGTTAGGGTTAGGATACGGGTGAGGGTTAGTGTAAGGGTTAGGGTACGTGTTAGGGTTAGGGTACGGCTTAGGGTAAGGGTTAGGATACGGGTTAGGTTTAGGGTTAGGGTTAGGGAACGGGTTAGGTTTAGGGTTTGTTTTAGGTTACGGTTTAGAGTTAGGGTTAGGGTACGGGTTTTGGTACGGGTCAGGGTTAGAGGTAGGGTTAGGGTACTGGTTAGGGTGAGGGTTAGGGTTAGTGTACGGATTAGGGTTAGGGTTACGGTTAGGGTACGGGTTAGAATTAGGGTTAGGATTACGGTTAGGGTACTGGTTAAGGTTAGGGTTAGGATTAGGGTGCAGGTTAGGTTTAGGGTTAGGGTTAGGGTTACGATACGGGTTAGGGTTAGGTTTAGGGATAGGATACGGGTTAAGGTACGGGTTAGGGTTAGGGTACTGGTTACGGTTAGGGTTAGTGTATGGGTTAGGGTTAGGGTAATGGTTAGGTTTAGGGTACGGTTTAGGGTTAGGGTTATGGTACTGGTTTGGTTTAGGTTTAGGGGAAGGTTACGCGTTAAGGTTAGGGTTAGGGTTAGGGTACGGGTTAGGGTACTGGTTAGGGTTAGGGTAGGGGTTAGGGTTAGGGTACGGGTAGGGTTATGGTTAGGGTACTTGTTAGTGTTAGGGTTAGGGTATGGTTTAGGGTTAGTGTAAGGGTTAGGGTTAGGGTACGGTTTAGCGTTATGGTACGGCTTAGGGAAAGGGTGAGTGTGAGGGTTAGGGTTAGGTTTAGGGTACGGTTTAGGGTACGGGTTAGGGCACGGGTTAGGGTATGGGTTAGGGTTAGGGTAAGGGTTAGGGTTAAGTTACGGGTGAGGGTTCGTGTTAGGGTTAGAGTTCGGGTTAGGGTTATGTTTAGGGATAGGTTACGGGTTAGGGATATGGTTAGGGTATGGGTTACGGTATGGGTTAGTGTTAGGGTTAGGGTACTGGTAAGGGTTAGTGTTAGGGTGATTGTACGGATTAGGGTTAGGATTAGGGTTAGGGTTACGGTTAGGGTACTGGTTAGGATTAGGGTTAGGGTACAGGTTAGGGTTAGGTTTAGGGTTAGGATTAGGGTTAGGATACGCGTTAGGGTTAGGGTTAGGGTACGGGTTACGCTACTGGTTAGGGTTAGGGTTAGCGTACTGGTAAGGGTTAGTGTTAGGGTGACGGTATAGATTAGGGTTAGGATTAGGGTTAGGGTTAGGGTTAGGGTCCTGGTTAGGATAAGGGTTAGGGTTAGGGTTAGGGTTAGGGTTAGGATACGCGTTAGGGTTAGGGTTAGGGTACGGGTTTGTGTTAGGGTTAGGGTTAGGATTAGGGTACTGGTTAAGGTTAGGGTTAGGGTTATGGTACGGGTTAGGGTTAGTGTTAGGGTTAGGGTTAGAGTATGGTTTAGGGTTAGGTTTAGGTTATGGGTTAGGGTTAGGGTTAGGTTTATGGTACGGTTTAGGGTTAGGGATAGGGTTATGTATAGGGTTAGTGTACTGGTTTGGTTTAGGGTTAGTGTTAGGGTATGGGTTCGGTTATGTTTAGGGTTAGGGTTAGGGTTAGGGTTAGGGTTAGTGTACGGCTTAGGGTTAGGGTTAGGTTTAGGTTATGGGTTAGGGTTAGGGTTAGGTTTATGGTACGGTTTAGGGTTAGGGATAGGGTTAAGTATAGGGTTAGTGTACTGGTTTGGTTTAGGGTTAGTGTTAGGGTACGGGTTCGGTTATATTTAGGGTTAGGGTTAGGGTTAGGGTTAGGGTTAGGGTTAGTGTACGGCTTATGGTTAGGGTTAGGTTTAGGCTTAGGGTTAGGGTTTGGGTTAGGGTTAGGGTTAGGGTTAGGGTTAGGGTCCAGGTTAGGGTATGGTTTAGGGTTAGGGTTAGGGCTGGGTACGGGTTAGGGTTAGGGTACAGGATAGGGTTAGGGTTTGGCTACGGGTAAGAGTTAGGTTTAGGTTTAGGGTTAGGGTACTGGTTATTGTTAGGGTTAGGGTTAGAGTAGGGGTTAGGGTTAGGGTTAGGTATAGGGTTAGATTTAGGGAGCGGGTTAGGGTTAAGGTTAGGGTTAGGGTTAGCGTTAGGTTTAGGGTTAGGTTACGGGATAGGGTTACATTTAGGGTATTGGTTAGGGTACGGGTAAGGGTACGGGTTAGGGTACGGTTTAGCAATAGGTTTAGGGTTAGGTTTAGGTTTAGGGTACGGGTTAGGTTTAGGGATTGGGTACAGGTCAGGGTTAGGTTTAGGGTACGGGTTAGGGTTAGATTAAGGGTTAGGGTTAGGGTTAGGTTTAGGGTTAGCATACTGATTAGGGTTAGGATTAGGGTACAGGTTAGGTTTAGTGTAAGGGTTAGGGTTAGGGTACGGGTTAGTGTTAGGGGTAGGGTAAGGCTTAGGGATAGGGTTACGGTACAGGTTAGGGTTAGGGATAGGGTACAGGTTTGGGTACGGTTAGGGTTAGGGTTAGATTTAGGGTACTGGTTAGTGTTCGGTTAGGGTTAGGGTACGGTTGAGGGTTAGGGTTAGGGTTATTGTTAGTGTTCAGGTTAGGGTTAGGGTTAGGGTTAGGGTTAGGGTTAGGATAAGCATTAGGATTAGGGTTAGGGTTAGGGTACGGATCAGGTTAGGGTTAGGGTACTGGTTAGGGTTAAGGTTAGGTTTAAGGATGGGTTAGGTTTAGGGTTAGGGTTAGGGTACTGGTTAGGGTTAGGGTAAGTGTTAGGGTACAGGTTCGGGTAGGGTGAGTGTTAGGGTACGGGCTAGGGTTAGGGTTAGGTACGTGTAAGGGTTAGCGTTAGGGTATGTGTTAGGGTACGGTTTAGGGTTAGTGTTAGGGTTAGGGTTAGGGTTCTGGTTAGCAATAGGGTTAGGGTTAGGGTTAGGTTGAGTGTATGGGTTAGGTTTAGGGTTAGGGTTAGGGTACGGGTTAGGGTTAGGGTACCGGTTAGGGTGAGGGTAAGGGTTAGGGTACGGGTTAGGGTTAGGGTTAGGGTACAGTTTAGGGTTAGGTTTAGATTTAGGGTTAGGGTTAGGATACGGGTTAGGTTCAGGTTTAGGGTTAGGTTACGGGTTAGGGTTAGGGTTTGGGAAATGGTAAGGTTTAAGGTTAGGGTTAGGGTCAGTGTACGGGTTAGGGTTAGGGTTAGGGTTAGGGTACGGGTTAGGGTTAGGGTTAGGTACGGGTTAGGGTTAGGATTATGGTTAGGGTTAGAGTTAGGTTACGGTTTAGGGTTAGGTTTAGGGTTAGGGTACGGGTTAGGGTTAGGGTACGGGTTAGGGTTAGGGTACTGGTTTGGTTTAGGGTTAGGGTAAGGGTTAGGATACGGGTTAGGGTTACGGTAAGGGTAGGGTACAGGTTAGGTTTAGGGTTAGCGTTAGGGTACAGGTTAGGGTACGGGTTAGGGTTAGGGTATGGGTTAGGGTTAGGGTTAGGTTACGGGTTAGGGTTAGGGTTACGGTTAGGGTTAGGGTACTGGTTAGGTTTAGGGTTAGGGTACGGTTTAGAGTTAGTGCATTGTTTAGGGTTTGGGTACGGGTTAGGTGTAGGGTACACTCAGGGTAAAGGTGAGGGTACGGGTTAGGTTTAGTGTTAGGGTTAGGGTTAAGGTACGGGTTAGGTTTAGGGTAAGGATACGGGTTAGGGTACGGGTTAGGTTTAGGGTTGGGTACTTTAACAAGTTTATGGTTAAGGTTAGGGTACGGGTGAGGCTGAGGGTTAAGGGTTAGAGTTAGGATTAGGGTACGGGTTAGGGTTAGGGTGAGTTACGGGTTAGGGTTAGGTTTAGCGTATGGGTTACGGTACTGGTTAAGGTTATGGTTAGGGTTAGGTTACGGGTTAGGTTTAGGGTTAGGGTATGGGTTACGGTACGTGTTAGGGTTAGGGTTAGGGTTAGGGTTAGGGTTAGGGTTAGGGTTACCGTACGGATGAGGGTTAGGATTAGGGTTAGGGTTAGGGTACTGGTTAGGTTTAGGGTCAGGGTTACGGTTAGGGTTAGGGTTAGGGTTAGGGTTAGGGTTAGGTTATGGATTAGGGTACGGCTTAGGTTTAGGGTTAGTGTACGGCTCAGGGTATTGGTTAGGGTTAGGGTACGGGTTAGGGTTAGGGTTTGGTAAGGGTACGGGTTAGGGTTAGGGTTAGGGTACGGGTTAGGGTTAGGGTTAGGGTACTGGTTAGGTTTAGCGTTAGGTTTAGGTTACGGGTTAGGGTTAGCGTTAGGTTTAGGGTTAGGTTTAGGGTGTGGGTTAGGATTAGTGTTAGGTATGGGTTAGGGTTAGGGTTAGGTTTTGGGTACGGGTTAGGGTAAGAGTTAGGTTTAGGTTACGGTTAGGGTTAGGCTTAGGGTACTGGTTTGGTTTAGGGTTAGGATTAGGGTAAGGGTTATGTTTAGGGTTAGGGTTAGTGTTGGGTTTGGGTACGGGTTAGGGTAGGGGTTAGGGTTAAGGTTATTGTACGGTTTAGAGTATGGGTTAGGGTTAGGATTAGGGTACGGGATACGGAAAGGCTTAGGGTAAGGGTACGGGTTAGGGTTAGGGTTTGGTAGGGGTAAGGGTTAGTGTTAGGTTAGAGTTAGGGTACTGTTTAGGGATAGGATTTGGGTTAAGTTACGGGTTAGGGTTAGGGTAGGGTTAGGGTACAGTTTAGGATTAGGGTTAGGGTTTCGGATACGGCACTGGTTAGGGAAAGGGTTAGGGTCGGGTTAGGGTTAGAGTAAGGGTGAGGATTAGGGTACAGGTTAGGGATAGGGTACGGGTTAGGGTTAGGGTGAGGGTACGGGTTAGGGTTAGTGTACGGCTTAGGGTGAGGGTGAGGATACGGGTTAGGTTTAGGGTTAGGGTAAGGTTTAAGGTTCGTGTTAGGGTGAGGGTTAGGGTACGAGTTAGGGTTAGGGTTAGGGTTAGGTTACGGGTTAGGTTTAGAGTTAGGGTACGGGTTATGTTCCAGGTTAGGGTTAGGGTTAGAGTTAGGGTTAGGTTACAGGTTAGGGTTAGGGTTAGGGTACGTGTTACTGTACGGGTTAGGGTTAGGTTTTGGGTACTGGTTAGGGTTAGGGTTAAGGTAATATTACGGGTTAGGTTTAGGGTTAGGGTTAGGGTACAGGTTAGGATTAGTGTTAGGTTTACGGTTAGGTTACTGGTCTGGGTTAGGCTTAGGATTAGGGTTAGGATACAGGTTAGGGTTAGGTTTAGGGTTAGGGTTAGGGTTTGGAAGGGGTTAGGGTTAGGGTTCGGTTAGGGTTATGTTACGGGTTATGGTTAGGGTTAGGGTACTGGTTAGGGTTAGTGTTAGGGTTAGGGTACAGGTTATGGTTAGGGTTATGGTTCCTGTTAGGTTTAGGGTACGGGTTAGGGTTACAGTGAGGGTTACGGAACGGGTAAGGATACAGGTTATGTTTAGGGTTAGTGTTAGGGTACGGGTTAGGGTATGGGTTATGGTAGGTTTAAGGTACGGGTTAGGGAGCGGGTTAGGTTTAGGGTTAGTGTACGGGTTAGGGAACGGGTTAGGGTTATGGTTAGGGTATGGGTTAGGGTTAGGTTTAGGGTTAGGGTTAGGGTACCGGTTAGGGTTAGGGTTAGGGTGAGGGTACGAATTAGGGTTAGGGTTAGGGTTAACGTCCGGGTTATGATTAGGGTTAGGGTTAGGGTTAGGGTACTGGTTAAGCTTAGGGTTGGGGTTAGGGTTAGGGTACAGGTTAGGGTTAGGGTTAGGGTTAGGGTACGGGTTACGTTTAGGGTTAGGGTTAGGGTACTTTTAAGGTTAGGTTTAGGGCTGGGTATGGGTTAGGGTTAGGTTTAGGTTTAGGTATAGGGTATGGTTAGGTTTAAGGTTTAGGGTTAAGGTTAGGTTTAGGGTTAGGGTATGGGTTAGAGTTAGGGTTAGGGTTACGGTACGGGTTAGGGTTAGGGTACTTTTAAGGGTTAGGATTAGGGTTAGGGTTAGGGGACTGGTTTGGTTTAGGGTTAGGGTTAGTGTACGGGTTCGGTTTAGGATTAGGGTTAGTGTTAGGTTTAGGTTACGGGTTAGGGTACTGGTTAGGTTTAGGGTTAGTGTTAGTGTTAGGGTTAGGGTATGGGTTAGGCATAGGGTTAGAGTTAGTGTTAGGTTTAGGGTACGGGTTAGGGTACGGGTTAGGATATGGTTTAGGGTTCGGGTTAGGTTTAAGTTTAGGGTTAGGGTTAGGGTTAGGGTATTGGTTAGTGTTAGGGTTAGGGTACGGGTTAGGGTTAGGGTTAGGGTACGGGTTAGGGTAGTGTAAGGTTTAGGGTTAGGCTACCGGTTAGGGTTAGGGTTAGGTAACGGGTTAGGGTAGGGTATGTGTTAGGGTTAGGGTTAGGGTACGGGGTAGGGTCAGGGTTAGGGTTAGGGTACGGGTTGGGGTTAGGGTTAGGTTACGGGTTAGGGTTAGGGTTAGGGTTAGGGTTAGGTTTAGGTTACGGTTTAGGGTTAGGGTTAGGTTTAGGGTACTGGTTTCGTTTAGGGTTAGGATTAGGGTACGGGTTAGGTTTAGGGTAAGGGTTAGGGTACGGGTTAGGGTTAGGGTTAGTGTACAGCTTAGAGTACGGGATAGGGTTAGGGTTAGGGTACGGATTAGGGTTAGGTTACAGCTTCAAGTAAAGGTGAGGTTATGGGTTAAGTTTAGGGTTAGTGTTAGGGTTAGGGTACGTTTTAGGGTTATGGTTAGGGTATGGGTTAGGGTACCGGATAGGGTATGGGTTAGGGTTAGGGTACTGGTTAGGGTTAGGGTTAGGGTTAGTGCTAGGATATGGGTTAGTGTTAGTTTTAGGGTTAGGGTTAGGATACGGGTTAGGGTTAGAGTTAGGGTTAGGGTACGGGTTAGGGTTAGCGTACGGTTTAGTGTAAGGATTAGGGTTAGGGTTAGTGTACTGGTTTGGTTTAGGGTTACGTTTAGGGTACGGGTTGGTTTAGGGTTAGAGTTAGTGTTAGGTTTAGGTTTCGGTTTAGAGTACGGGTTAGGGTTACGGTGAGTGTTAGAGTTAGGGTTAGGGTACAGTTTAGGCATATGGTTAGGGTTAGGGTTAGGTTTAGGGTACGGGTTAGGGTTAGGGTTAGGGTACGGGTTAGGGTTAGGGTACGGGTGAGGGTACGGGTTAGGGATAAGGTAAGGATTAAGGTTTAGCATTTGAGTAAGGGTTAGGGTGAGTGTACGGGTTAGGGTTAGGGTTCGGTTACGGGTTAAGGTTAGGTCTCGGTTCGGGTTAGGGTACGGGTTTGGGTTAGGGTACGGGCTGGGTTTAGGGTTAGTGTTAGGTTACAGGTTAGGTTAGGGTTAGGGTTATGGTACTGGTTAGGGTTAGGGTGAGGGTTAGGTTTAGGGTACAGTGTAGTGTTAGGTTTAGTTTTAAGGTTAGGCTTAGGATACGGGTTAGGGTTAGGGTTAGGGTACGGGTTAGGGTTAGGGTACGTTTTAGGGTTAGTATAGGGTTAGGGTTAGGGTACTGGTTTGGTTTAGAGTTAGGGTTAGGGTACGGCTTAGGTTTAGGGTTAGGGTTAGGGTTAAGTTTAGGGTACGGGTTAGGGTACGGGTTAGGGTATGGTTTAGGGTTAGGTTTAGGGTATGGGTTAGAGTTAATGTTAGGGTTAGGGTTAGGGTACTGGTAAGGGTTACGGTTAGGGTACGTGTTAGGGTACGTTTTAGGGTTAGTGTTAGGGTTAGGGTTAGGGTACGGGTTAGCAATAGGGTTAGGGTTAGGTTTAGGGTACTGGAAGGGTTAGGGTTAGGGTCGGGTTAGGGTACGGGTTAGGGCAAGGTTATAGGTTACGTTTAGGGTAAGGGTACGGGTTAGGGTACGGGTTAGGGTTAAGGTTAGGGTTAGGGTTAGGGTACTTGTTAGGGTTAGGGTTAGGGTACAGATAAGTGTTAAAGTAAGGGTTAGGGTTAGGGTATGGGTCAGGGTATGGGTTAGAGTTAGGGTTAGGGTACGGGTTACGGTAAGGTTTAGGGTTAGTGTTGGGTTATGGCTTAGGGTTAGGATTAGGGTACGGGTTACGGTACTGTTTAGGGTTAGGGTACTGGTTATGTTTAGGGTTAGGGTTGGGTATGGGTTAGGATTAGGGTTATGGTTAGGGTACTGTTTAGTTTTAGGGTTAGGGTTAGGTTTAGGGTTAGGGTACGGGTTAGGGTTAGGGTTAGGATATGGGTTATGGTTAGGGTTAGGGTACGGGTTAGGGTTAGGGTTAGGGTACTGGTTAGGGTTAGGTTTGGGTTATGGTACGGGTTAGGGTTAGGGTAAGGGTTAGTGTACGGGTTAGGGTAAGGGTTAGTTTAAGGGTTAGGGTTAGGGTTCGGGTTAGGGTAAGGGTTAGGGTTAGGGTTAGGTTTAGGGTACAGGTTAGGGTTAGGGTTTGAGTTAGGTTAGGGGTTAGGGTTAGGGTTAGGGTTAGGTTGAGGTTAGAGGTTAGGTGTAAGGTTAGGGTTAGTGTTAGGGTATGGGTTAGGGTTACGGTTAGGGTACGGGTTAGGGTATGGGTTAGGGTTAGTGTTAGGTTTAGGTATAGGGTACAGGTTAGCAATATGGTTAGGGTTAGGGTAGGTTTAGGATACGGGTTAGGGTTAGGGTTAGGGATCCGAATAGGGGTAGGTTTAAGGTAATGTTAGGGGTTAGGTTTAGGTCATGGTTATGGTTAGGTTACGGGATAGTGTTAAATATAGGGTTAGGGTTAGGGTACTGTTTAGGGTTAGGGTACGGGTTAGGGTTAGGTTTAGGGTACTGGTTAGGGTTAGTGTTAGGGTTAGGGTACAGGGAAGGGTTAGGTTAAAGTTTAGGGTTAGGTATGGGTTAGGGTTAGGGTTAACGTTAAGGTACGGTTTAGGGTTATGGTTAGGGTTAGGTTTAGGGTACAGATTAGGGTAAGGGTTAGGGTTAGGTTTAGTGTAAGGGTTAGGGTACGGTTTAGGGTTAGGTTTAGGGTACAATTTGGTTAGGGTTAAGGTTAGGTTTAGGGTTAGAGTTAGGGTTAGGGTTTGGGTAAGGGTTAGGGTTAGGGTTAGGGTACGGTTTAGCGTTAGGGTTAGGTTACAGGTTAGGTTTAGGGTTAGGGATAGGTATAGGGTTAGGGTACGGTTTAGGGTTAGGGTTAGGTTATGAGTTAGGGTTAGGGTTAGGGTACTGGTTAGGGTCAGGGTTATGGTTAGGGTACAGGTTAGGGTTAGTGTTAGGGTTAGGGTTAGGGTACTGGTTAGGGTTAGGATTAGGTTAGGGTTAGGGTAAGGTTTAGGGAACGGGGTAGTGTATGGCTTAGGTTTAGCGTTATTGTACGGCTTAGGGTATGTTTTAGGGTTAGGGTTAGCGTACGGGTTAGGGTTAGGGTTAGGGTACTGGTTTGGTTTAGGGTTAGGGTTAGGGTACGGGTTAGGTTTAGAGTTAGGGTTAGGGTAAGGTTTAGGGAACGGGGTAGTGTACGGCTTAGGTTTAGCGTTATTGTACGGCTTAGGGTATGTTTTAGGGTTAGGGTTAGCGTACGGGTTAGGGTTAGGGTTAGTGTTAGGGTACTAGTTAGGGTTAGGGTTAGGGTTATGGTAGGGGTTAGGTTAGTGTTAGGGTTAGTGTTAGGGTACGGGATAGGTTTATGTATAGGGTTAGGTTACGGTTTAGGGTTAGGGTTAGGGTATGGTTTAGGGTTAGATTACGTTCAGGGTGGGGTTAGGGTTAGGGTATGGGTTAGGTTACTGGTTAGGGTTACGGTTAGGTTACGGGTTAGGGTTAGGGTAAGGTATGTGTTAGGATTAGGGTTAGGGTTAGGGTCCGGATTAGGGCTAAGTTTAGGGTTAGGGTTCGGGATAGGATTAACGTTACGGTTACGGTTAGGGGACTGGTTAGGGTTAGTGTTAGGGTTAGGGTTAGGGTACAGGTTATGTTTAGGTATAGGGTTAGGGTTAGGGTTAGGAAACGGGTTAGGGTTAGGGTTAGGGTTAGGCTTAGGGTTAGGGTACGGTTTAGCGTTAGGGTTAGGTTATGGGTTAGGGTTAGGGTTAGGGTACAGGTTAAGGTATGGGTTAGGGTTACGGAACTGGTTAGGTTTAGTATTAGGGTACGGGTTAGTGTTAGGGTTAGTTTTACGGTTAGGGTACTGGTTAGGGTAAGGGTTAGCGTTAGGGTAGGGGTTAGGGTTAGTGTTAGGGTTACATTTAGGGTACGGGTTAGGGTAAATGTTAGGGTTAGGTTTAGGATTAGGTTTAGCGTTAGGGTACGGCTCAGGGTTACGTTTAGGGAACGGGATAGGGTTAGGGTTAGGGTACTGGTAAGGGTTTGGTTTAGGGTATGCGTTAGTGTTAGGGATAGGGTACGGGTTAGGGTACGGGTTAGGGTTAGGGTACGGGTACGGGTTAGGGTTAGTGTTAGTGTTAGGGTAGAGTTAGTGTTAGGTTTAAGTTTAGGGTTAGGGTTAGGAGTGTTAGGGTACGGGTTAGGGTTAGGGTTTGGGTAGGGTATGGGTTAGGGTTAGGGTTAGGGTAAGGCTACGGGTTAGGGTTAGGTTTAGGGTTAGGGTACGGGGTAGGGTTAAGGTTAGGGTTAGGGTTAGTGTACAGGTTAGGTTTAGGGTTAGGGAACGGGTTAGGGTTAGGGTATGGGTTACGTTTAGGGTGAGTGTACGTGTTAGCAGTAGGGTTAGGGTTAGGGTTAGATTATGGGGTAGGTTTAGGGCTGGGTACGGGTTAGGGTACATTTTAGGGTACCGGTTAGGGTTAGGGTACATTTTAGGGTTATGGTTATGTTAAGTTACCGGTTAGGGTTAGGGTTAGGTTTAGAGTTAGGGTACGGGTTAGGGTTAGGTTTAGGGTTAGGTTTAGGGTACTGGTTAGGGTTAGGGTTAGGGTACGGGTTAGGGTTAGTGTAAGGGTTAGCTTTAGGGTACAGGTTAGGGTTCGGGTACGGCTTAGGGTAGGGGTGAGGGTACGGGTTAGATTTAGTGTTAGGGTTAGGGTTAGGGTTAGGGTACGGGTGAGGGTTAGGGTTGGTTTAGGGTTAGGGTACTGGTTAGGGTTAGGTTTAGTTTAAGGTTAGGTGTTAGGGTTAGGGTTATGGTTTTGTTTAGGGAATGGGTTAGGGTTAAGGTGAGGGTTAGGGTTAGGGTTAGCATTAGGGTATGGGTTAGGGTTACGGTTAGGTTACGGGTTAGGGTACGTGTAAGGGTTAGTGTTAGGGTTAGGGTTAAGGTACGGTTTAGCAATAGGGTTAGGGATAGGGTTAGGTTTAGTGTATGGGTTAGGGTTAGGGTACGGGTTACGGTTAGGTTAAGGGTTAGGGTACGGGTTAGGGTTAAGTTTAGGGTTAGGATTAGGGTACTGGTTAGGGATAGGGTTAGGTTACGGGTTAGGTTTAGGGTGAGTGAACGGGTTAGGAGTAGCGTTAGGGTTAGGGTTATATTACGGGGTAGGGTTAGTGCTAGGTATGGGTTAGGGTAAGGGTTTCAGCACGGGTTAGGGTTAGGGTACAGGTTAGGGTTAGAGTTAGGGTTAGGTTATGGGTTAGGGTTAGGTTTAGGTTTAGGGTTACTGTACGGGTAGGGTTAGGGTTAGGGTTAGGGTACTGGATAGGGATAGGGTAGGGTACGGGTTAGGGCTAGTGTAAGTTTTAGGGTTAGGGTACGGGGTAGGGTTAGGGTACGGCTAAGGGTAAGTGTGAGGGTACGGTTAGGTTTAGAGTTAGGGTTAGGGTTAGTGTTAGGGTACGGGTGAGGCTTAGGGTTAGGGTTAGGTTTAGGGTACGGGTTAGGGTCAGGGTTAGGTTACGGTTTAGGGTTAGGGTGAGGGTGAGGGTTATGGTACAGCTAGGGTTAGGGTTAACGTTAGGGTTAGGGTACTGTTTTGGATTAGCGTTTGGGTTAGGGTACGGGTTAGGTTTAGGGTTAGTGTTAGGGTTAGTGGATGGCTTAGGGTACGGGTAAGGTTTAGGGTTAGGGTAAGGTTTAGGGTTATGGTAAGGGTACAGGTTAAGGATAGGGTTAGCGTACGGGATTGGGTTAGGGTTAGGGTTAGAGTACGGGTTAGGGTTAGGGTTAGGGTATGGGTTAGGGTACGGATTAGGGTTAGGTTTAGGGTTAGGGTACGGTTTTGTGTTAGGGTTAGGATTAGGGTACGGGTTAGGGTGAGGATTAGGCTTACAGTACTAGTTAGGGTTAGGGTTAGGGTACGGGTTAGGGTACGGGTTAGGGTTAGGGTACGGGTTAGGGTTAGGTTTAGGTTACGGGCTAGGGTTAGGATTAGGGTTAGTTTCATGGTTGGGTACGGTTTAGGGTTACGGTTATGGTTAGGGTACTGGTTTGGTTTAGGGTTAGGGTTAGGGAATGGTTTAGGTTTCGGGTTAGGGTTAGTGTACGGCTTAGGGTACGGGTTAGGGTTAGGGTACGGGTGTGGGTTAGGGTTAGCGTAAGAGTACATGTTAGGGTTAGGTTTAGGGTACGGGTTAGGGTTAGGGTTAGGGTACTGGTTAGGGTTAGGGTTAGGGTTAGGGTTAGCATTATGTTTAGCTTGCGGGTTAGAGTTAAAGTTAGGGTTAGGGTTAGAGTTAGAGTTACGGTCCGGGTTAGGGTTATGGTTAGGGTACGGGTTAGGGTTAGGGTACGGGTGAGGGTTAGGTTTAGGGTTAGGGTTAGGGTTAGGGTTAGGGTACTGGTTAGGGTAAGGTTTAGGGTACGGGTAAGGGTACGGGTACGGGTTAAGTTTAGGGCTAGGGTACTGGTTAGGGTTAGGGTTAGGTTTAGGGTTAGGGTTAAGGTTAGTGTTAGTGTTAGTGTTAGGGTTAGGTTTAGGGTACGGTTTAGGGTTAGGGTTAGGGTATGGGTTACGGAAGTCGTTAGGGTTAGGTTTGGGTTAGGTTACCGGTTAGGGTTAGGGTTAGAGTACTGCTTAGGGTTAGGGTTAGGGTTAGGATTCGGATTAGGGTTAGGGTTAGGGTTAGGGTACGGGTTAGGGTTAAGGTACCGCTGAGGGTAAGGCTGAGGGTACGGGTTAGGTTTAGGGTTAGGGTTAGGGTTAGGGTACTGGTAAGGGTTAGGGTTAGGGTTAGAGTACGGGTTAGGGTTAGGGTTAGGGTACAGTTTAGGGTTAGGTTTAGGTTACGGGTTAGGGTACGGGTTAGGGTTAGGGTGAGGGTACGGGTTAGGTATAGGGTTAGGATTAGGGTCCTGGTTAGGGTGAGGTTTAGGGATAGGGTTCGGGTACGGGTTAGGGTTAGGATTAGGGTACAATTTAGGGTTAGGTTTAGGGTTAGGTTTAGGGTTATGATATGGGTTAGGGTTAGGGTTAGGGTTAGGGTACGGGTTAGGGTTAGGGTTAGGGTTAGGGTACTGGATAGTGTTAGGGTTAGGGTTAGGGAACGGGTTAGGGTTAGGAATAGGGTACGGGGTACGGTACGGGATAGGGTTAGAATTAGGTTTAGGGTTAGGTAACGGGTTAGGTTTAAGGTTATGGTAAGGTGACGGTTAGGGTTAGGGTAAAGGCACTGGTTACAGTACTGGTTAGGGTTAGGGTTAAGGTTAGGTTATGGGTTATGGTTGGGTTAGGGTACGGGTTACGGAAAGGGTAAGGGTTAGGTTTAGGGTACTGGTTAGGGTTAGAGTTAGGGTTAGGGTACGGATTAGGGTTAGGGATAGGGTTAGGGTATGGGTTAGGATTAGGGAGGGTTAGGGTTAGGGTACGGGTTAGGGTACGGGTTAGGGTTAGGGTTAGGGATAGGGTGAGGGTTAGGATATGGGTTAGGGTTAGGTTTATGGTTAGGGTTAGGATTAGGGTTAGGGTTAGCATTAGGGTACTGGTTAGGGTACGGGTTAGGGTTAGTGTTAGGTTACGGGTTAGGTTTAGGGATAGTGTTAGGGTTAGGGTTATGGTTAGGGTAGGGGTTAGGGTTAGGTTTAGGGTTAGGATTAGGGTAAGGGTGAGGGTTTGGGTACGTTTTAGGGTTAGGGTTAATGTACGTCTTAGGGTACGGGTTAGGGTTAGGGTTAGTGTACGGAATAGAGTTAGGGTTGGGGTAAGGGTACGCATTGGGTTTAAGGTTAGGGTACAGGTTACGGTTAGGATTAAGGTTAGGGTTAGGGTATGGGTGAGGGTTAGGGTTTGGGTTAGTGTACGGGATAGGGTTAGGGTTATGGTTAGGTTACGGTTTAAGGTTAGGGTTAGGGTATGGGTTACGGTATTGGATAGGTTTAGGTTTAGGGTTACGTTACGGGTAAGGGTTAGGATTAGGGTACAGGTTACGGTATGGGGTAGGGTTAGGTTAAGGGTACTGGTTAGGTTTAGGGTTAGGTTTAGGGTACAGGTTAGGGTTAGAGTAAGGTTTAGTGTTATGGCACGGGAGGGTACGGGTTAGGGTACAGTTTAGGGTTAGTGTACGGGTTAGGTTTAGGTTTAGGTTTAGGGTACGGGTTAGGGTTAGGGTATGGGTTAGGTTTAGGGTTAGGTTTAGGGTACGGGTTAGGTTTAGGGTTAGGGTTAGGGTGAGGATTAGGGTACCGGTTAGGGTTATGGTTAGGGTTAGGGTACTGGTTAGAGTTACATTTAGGGTTAGGTTACGGGTTAGGTTTAGGGTTAGTGTACGGGTTACGGTACGGGTTAGGGTTAGGTTTAGTGTACTGGTTAGGATTAGGGTTAGATCAGGGTATGGGTTAAGGTTAGAGTAAGGGTTAGGGTTATGTTACGGGTTAGGGTTAGGGTACGGGTTAGGGTTAGGGTGAATGAACGAGTGAGGGTTAGGTTTAGGGTTAGGGTTAGTTTATGGGTTATTGTTAGGCCTGGGTATGGGTTAGGGTACAGGTTAGGGTACGGGTTAGGGTTAGGGTACGGGTTAGGTTTAGGGTTAGGGTTAGGGTACGGGTTAGGGTTAGGGTTAGGGTTAGGGTACTGGTTAGGGTTAGGGTTAGGGTACGGGTTAAGGTTAGTGTAAGGGTTAGGGTTAGGTTACGGTTTAGGGTAAGGGTACGGCTTCAGGTAAGGGTGAGGTTATGGGTTATGTTTAGCTTTAGGGATAGGGTTAGGGTACTGGTTAGGGTTAGGGTTAGGGTTAGGGTACGGGTTAGGGTACGGTTTCAGGATAGGCTTAGGGTTAGGGTACTAGTGAGGGTAAGGGTAAGGGTTAGGGTACAGGAAACGGTTTGGGTTAGGGTTAGGGTTAAGGGACGGTTACGGGTTAGTGTTTGGATTAGGTTACGGTTTAGGGTAAGGGTTACGGTACGGGTTACGGTACGGTTTAGGGTTAGTTTTAGTGTACTGTTTCGGGATCGGTTTAGGGTTAGGGTACCGATTAGGGTTAGGGTTAGGGTACGGGTTAGGATTAGGGTTAGGGTTAGTGTGAGGGTACTGGTTAGGGTTAGGGTGAGGGTTAGGGTACTGCTTAGGGTTAGGGTTAGGGTTAGTGTTTCGGTATGGGTTAGCGTCAGGGTTAGGGTTAGGTTACGGGTTAGGGTGCGAGTTAGGGTTAGGGTACTGGTTAAGTTGAGGGTTAGGTTTAGGGTACTGGTTAGGGTTAGGGTTAGGTTAGGGTACAGATTAGGGTTAGGGTTAGGTTTAGGGTTAGGGTAATGGTTAGGGTTAGGGTTAGGGTTAGGGTCAGGGTATGGGTTAGGGTACGGGTTAGGGTTAGGTTTAGGGTTAGGGTAATGGTTAGGGTTAGGGTTAGGGTTAGGGTTAGGAATGGGTTAGGGTTAGGGTTAGGGTACAGATTAGGGTTAGGGTTAGGGTAATGGTTAGGGTTTGGGTTAGGTTTAGGGTCAGGGAACGGGTTAGGGTAGGGGTTAGCGTTAGGGGTAGGGTTAAGGTTAGGGTACTGGTCATGGTAAGGGTTAGGTTACGGGTTAGGGTTAGGGTTATGTTTAGGTTTAGGGTACGGTTTAGGGTTAGGGTTAGGGTTCGGGTTAGTTTTAGGGATAGGGTTAGGGTTAGATTTAGGGTACGGGTAAGGGCACGGGTTAGGTTATGGTTAGTGTACGGCTTAGGGTACGGGTTAGGGTTTGGTTTAGGGTACGTCTTAGTATTAGGGTTAGGGTAAGGGTACGGGTAAGGGTTAGGGTGAGGATACGGGTTAGGTTTAGAGATAGGGTTAGGGTTAGGGTACTGGTTAGAGTTAGGTTTAGGGTTAGGGTAGGGGTTAGGGTTAGGTTTAGGATTAGGATTAGGGTACGTGTTAGGGTTAAGTTTAGGGTTAGGTTTAGGGTTAGGTTAAGGGTGAGGGTACGGGTAGGGTTACAGATAGGGTACGGGTTAGGGAACGGGTGAGGGTTAGTGTTAGGGTTAGTGTTAGGGTACGGGTTAGCAATACGGTTAGGGTTGGGGTTAGGTTTAGGGTACGGGTTAGGTTTAGGGTTAGGGTACTGGTTAGGGTTACAGTTAGGGTAAGGGTACGGGTTAAGGTTAGGGTTAGGGTTACGGTACGGGTTAAGGTTAAGGTTAGGGGTAGGGTTAGGGTACTGGTTAGGGTACGGGTTGGGGTACGGGTTAGGGTTACATTAAGGGTTAGGGTTAGGGTACGGGTTAGGGTTTGTGTACGGGTTAGGGTTAGGGTGAGTGTATGGGTTAGGGTTAGTGTTAGGTTACGGTTAAGGGTTAGCGCTGGGTACGGGTTAGGGTAAGTGTTAGGGGACGGGTTAGAGTTAGGGTACGGGTTCATGTTAGGGTTAGGGTTAGGTTACGGTTTATTGTTAGGGTACGTGTTAGGGTTAGGCTTAGGTTTAGGGTACATGTTAGGGTTAGGTTTGGGGTAAGGGTACTGGTTAGGGTTAGGATACGGGTTAGGGTTAGGGTGAGGATTAGGGTATGGGTTAGGGTTAGGGGTATTTTACGTTTAGGTTTAGGGTTAGGGTACGGTTGAGGGTAAGGGTTAGGGTTAGGTTTAGTGTTAGGGTTAGGGGTAGGGTTAGTGTTACGGTTATGGTTAGATTTAGGTTTAGGGTTAGGTTTAGTTTTAGGTTTAGAGTATGAGTTAGGGTTAGGGTTAGTGTTAGGGTTAGGGTTAGGGTACGGGTTAGGTTTAGGTTTCTGGATAGGGTTAGGGTTAGGGTATGGGTTAGCGTCAGGGTTAGGGTTAGGTTACGGGTTAGGGTTAGGGTTAGGGTTAGGGTTAGACTTACAGTTAGGGTACGGGTTCGCGTTAGGGTTATTTTACCGGTTAGGGTGAGGGTTATGGTATGGGTGAGGGTACGAGTTAGGGTGAGGGTTAGTGTTAGGGTTAGGGTTCGGGTACGGGTTAGGGTTAGGGTTAGGTTTAGGTTGTGGGTTACGGTTAGGGTTAGGGTATGGGTTATGGTTAGAGTTAGGGTTAGGGTTAGATTACGGGTTAGGGTTAGGGTAGGGTACGGTTAGGGTTAGGCTTAGGGTTAGGGTTAAGGTACTGGTAGGGTTAGGGTTAGGGTACGCATTAGGGTTAGGGTTAGGGTTAGGGTTAGGGAACGGGTTAGGGTTAGGGTTAAGGTTAGGGCACTGGTTAGGGTTAGGTGTACGGTTAGGGTTAGTGTACAGGTTAGGGTAGGGTTAGTGTTAGGGTACGGGTTAGGGTTAGGGTTAGGTACGTGTTAGGTTAGGGTTAGGGTATGGTTTAGGTTTAGGGTTAGGGTTAGGGTTAGGGTACGGGTTAGGGTAAAGGTTAGGGTACTGGATAGGGTTAGGGTTAGAGTACGGGTGAGGGTTAGAGTTAGGGTTAGGGTTAGGGTACGGGTTAGGGTACGGGTTAGGGTTAGGGTAGGGTTACGGTTTAGGGTTACGGGTAGGGTACGGGTTATGGTACTGGTTAGGGTTTGGGTTAGGGTTAGGTTAATGGTTAGGTTTAGGGTTAGAGTACGGGTTACAGTACAGGTTAGGGTTAGTTTTAGGGTAGTGTTTCGAGTTAAGGGTAGGGTACGGGTAAGGGTTAGGGTTAGATTTAGGGTACGGGTTAGGATTAGGGTTAGGGTTAGGGTTAGGGTACGGGATAGGTTTAGGGTTAGGGTTAGGGTACAGTTTAGGGTTAGGATTAAGTTTAGGGTTAGGGTTAGCATACGGTTAGAGTTAGGGTTAGGGTGAGGGTACGGGTTAGGGTTAGGGTTAGGGTACTGGTTAGGTTTAGGCTTAGGGATAGGGTATGGGTTTGGGTTAGGGTTAGTGTTAAGGTACGGGTTAGGATTAGGGTAGGTTACGGGATATGTTTAGGGTTAGGGTTAGGGTACGATTTAGGGTAAGGGTTAGGGTTTAGGGTACTGGTTTGGTTTAGGGTAAGGCTAAGGATACACGTTAGGGTTAGGGTTAGGTTACGGGTTCGGGTTCGGGTTAGGGTTAGGGTACTGGTTAGGGTTAGGGTTAGGGTTAGGGTTAGGGTTAGGGTAGGAGTTAGGGTTAGTGTTAGCGTGAAGTTTAGGGTACGAGTTACGGTTAAGGTTAGGGTTAGAGTTAGGGTTAGTGTTAGCGTTAGGGTACGGGTTAGGGTTAGTGTTAGGGTTAGGGGTAGGGAACGGGTTAGCAATAGGGTTAGGGTTAGGTTTAGTGTACGGCTAAGGGTGAGGGTTAGTGTACGAGTTAGGTTTAGGGTTAGGGTAAGGTTTAGGGTTAGGGTTCGGGTACTGGTTAGGGTTAGGGTTAAAGTTAGGGTACGGTTTAGGGTTAGAGGAAGGATTAGGTTTGTTGTACAGGTTTGGGTTAGGGTACGCGTTAGGGTTAGGGTGAGTGTACGGGTTAGCAGTAGGGTTAGGGTAAGGGTTAGGTTACGGGTTAGGGTTATGGCTGGGAACGGGTTAGAGTACGGGTTAGGGTACGGGTTAGGGTTAGGGTATGGGTAAGGGATAGGGTTAGGTTTAGGGTTAGGTTACGGCGTAGGGTTAGGGTTAGCATTAGGGTAAGGGTACGGGATAGAGTTATGGTTATGGTTAGGGTACTGGTTAGGGTTATTGTTAGGGTACGGGTTAGAGTTAGTGTAAGGTTTAGGGTTTGGTTACGGGTTAGGGTTAGGGTACGTCTTAGGGTAAGGGTGAATTTACAGGTTAGGTTTAGGGTTAGGGTTAGGTTAAGGGTACTGCTTAGGGTTAGGGTTAGGGTACGAGTTAGGGCTCTGGTTAGGGTTAGGGTTAGGGTTAGGGTACAGGTGAGGATGAGGGTTAAGGTTAGGATTAGGGTTAGTGTACGGGTACGGGTTAGGGTTAGGGTTAGGTTGCGGGTTTGGTTTAGGGTTAGGGTGGGTTACGGTACTGGTAAAGGTTAGGGATAGGTTTAAGTTACGGGTTAGGGTTAGGGTTAGGGTACAGGTTACGGTACGGGTTAGGGTTAGGGTATTGGTTAGGGTTAGGGTTAGGTTTAGGATACGGATTAGAGTTGGGATTAGGGTTAAGGTTAGGGTTAGGTTACTGGTTATGGTTAGGGTTAGGATTAGGGTTAGGGTAGAGTTTAGGGTTAGGTTTAGGTTTAGGGTTAGGGTTAGACTTTGGATACTGTTAAGGTTTAGGGGTTGGGTTAGGGTACGGGTTAGGTTTAGGGTTAGGGTACTGATTAGGGTTAGGGTTAGTTTAGGGTAGGGTTTAGGGTTAGTGTTAGGGTTAGGGTTATAGTAAGGGTTAGGGTTAGGGTTAGGGTTTGTGTTCGGTTTAGGTTACCGGTTAGGGTTAGGGTTAGGTTACGCGTTAGGGTTAGAGTACTGTACGGGTTAGGTTTAGGATTAGGGTTAGCGTTAGGGTACAGGGTAAGGTTACGGTTAGAGTTAGGGTATGCGTTAGGGTTAGGGTTAGGGGTAGGGTACGGGTTATGGTTGGGTTTAACGTTAGGGTTAGGGTACTGTAGAGGGTTAGGTTTAGGTTTAGGGTTACGGTACAGGTTAGGGTTAGGGTTAGTGTACGTGCTAGGGTTAGGGTTAGGGTTAGGGAACGGGTTAGGTTTAGGGTTAGGGTTAGGGTACGGGTTAGGGTGAGGGTTAGGGTTAGGGTACAGGTTAGGGGTAGGGTTACGTTTAGTGTTAGGGTTAGGGTACGGGTTATGGTTAGGGTTAGGTTTAGGGTTATGGTACTGTTTAGGGTTAGAGTTAGGGTTAGGGTTAGGTTGCAGATTAGGGTTAGGTTTAGTGTTAGGCTTAGGGTTATTGTACGGTACGGGTTAGAGTTAGGGTTAGGGTTATGGTACGGGGCTTGGTTAGGCTTAGGGTATGTGTTAGGGTACGGGTTAGGGTACTGTTTAGGGCTAGCGTTAGAGTTAAGGTTAAGTTACGGATTAGGGTTAGGGTACGGGTTAGGTTTAGGGTTAGGGAACGGGTTAGGTTAGGGTTAGTGTAAGGTTACAGGTTAGGTTTGGGTTAGGGTTAGGGTCGGGTTAGGGTTAAGGTTAGGGTTAGGGTCATGGTACTGGTTAGGGTTAGGGTTATGGTATGGGTAGGGGTTAGATTAAGGTTTAGGGTTAGGGCACAGGTTAGGGTAAGGGTACGGGTACGGGTTAGGGTGAGTGTACGGGTTAGGGTTAGTGATAGGGTTAGAGTTAGGTTACGGGTTAGGTTTAAGGCTGGGTACGGGTTAGGGTATGGGTGAGGGTACGGGTAGGGTGAGGGTACGGGTTAGGGTTAGGGTACGGGTTAGGGTTAGGGTTAGGGTTAGGCTACGGGTTAGGGCTAGTGTAAGGGTTAGGGTTAGGGTACGGGTTCGGGTTGGGTTTAGGGTTAGGGTTAGGGTACGGGTTAGTGTTCCGCTAATGGTTAGGTTTACGTTTAGGGTTAGGGTAAGGTTTAGGGTTAGAGTACGAGTTAGGGTTAGAGTTAGTGTTAGGGTTAGGGTACTGGATAGGGTTAGGTTTAGGGTTAGGGTAAGGTTTAGGGTTAGGGTTAGGTTTAGGGTTACGGTACAGGTTAGCATTAGGGTTAGGGTTAGGTTATAGGTTGGGGTAAGGGTTAGGGTACGGGATAGGGTTAGGGTTAGCTTACGGGTTAGGTTTAGGGTTAGGGTTAGGGTTAGGGTACTGTTTAGGGTGAGGTTTAGGGTTAGGGTACGGGTTAGGGGTAGGGTTAGGTTTAGTGTTAGGGTTAGGGTACGGGTACAGGTTAGGGTTAGGTATAGGGTTAGGGTTAGGGGTGAGGTTACGGCACGGGTTAGCGTTCGGGTTAGGTTTATGGTATGGGTTAGTGTTAGAGTTAGGGTATGGGTTAGGATACGGTTTAGGGTACTGATTAGGGTTAGGGTTAGCGTTAGGGTTAAGTTTCGGATTAGGGTTAGGGTACGGGTTAGGGTCCGGTTTAGGTTTAGTGTTAGGGTACGGGTGGGGTTAGGGTTAGGGTTAGGGTAAGGTTAGGGTTAGGGTTAGGGTACGTGTTAGGGTTAATGTAAGGGTTAGGGTTAGGGTACGGGTTAGGGTTAGTGTACAGATTAGGGAAAGGGTGAGGGTACGGGTTAGGTTTAGGGTTAGAGTTAGGGTTAGGGTAAGGGTTAGGGTTAGGGTTTGTTTTAGGTTACGGTTTAGGGTTAGGCATAGGGAACGGGTTTCGGTACGGGTTAGGGTTAGGGTTAGGGTACGGGTTAGGTTTAGGTTTAGGATTAGGGTACGGATTAGGGTTAGGGTTAGGGTTAGGGAATGGGTTAGTATTAGGGTTAGGGTTCTGGTTAGGGCACTGTTTAAGGTTAGGGTTAGGGTTAGGGTACAGTTTAGTGTTAGGTTTAAGTTTAGGGTTAGGTTTAGGATACGGGTTAGGGTTAGGGTTAGGGTTAGGGTTAGGATACGGGTTAGGGTTAGGTACTGGTTAGGGTCAGTGTTAGGGTACGGATTAGGGTTACGTTTAGGGTTAGGGTTAGGGTACGGTTAGGGTTAGCGTTAGTTTACGGGTTAGGATTAGGGTTAGGGCTAGGGTTAGGTTTAGGGTACGGGTTAGGGTTAAGGTTAGGGTTAGCGTTAGGGTTATGGTACGGGTTAGCGTACGGGTTAGGGTGAGGGTTAGGGTTAAGTTAAGGGTGAGGGTTAGGGTTAGGGTTAGGGTTATGGTCGGGTTAGGGTGAGGGTTAGGGTTAGGTTACATGTTAGGGATAGGGTTAGGGTACGGGTTACGGTACGGTTAAACTTAGGGTTAGGGTTAGGTTACGGGTTAGGTTTAGGGTTAGGGCACAGGTTAAGGTACTGGTTAATCTTAGGGTTAGGGTTAGGTTACGGGTTAGGTTTAGGGTTAGGGCACGGGTTAGGGTTAGGGTATGGTTTAGGGTTTGGTTTAGTGTACGGGTTAGGGTTAGGATTAGGTTATGGGTTATGGTTAGGGCTGGGTAGAGGTTAGGGTACGGTAGGGTACGTGTTAGGTTGAGGGTACGCTTAGGGTATGGGTTATGGTTAGGTTACTGGTTAGGGTTAGTGTTAGTGTTAGGGTTAGGGTACGGGTTAGGGTTAGGGATATGGTTTGGGTACTGGTTAGGTTTAGGGTTAGGGTATGTGTTAGGGTTAGTGTAAGGGTTAGGGTTAGGGTTCGGGTTAGGTTTAGGGAATGGCTTAGGGTAAGGGTGAGGGTACGGGTTAGGGTTAGGTTTAGGGTATGGATTAGGGTTAGGGTTAGGTTTAGGGTACAGGTTACGATACGGGTTAGGGGTAGTTTTAGGATACTAGTTAGGGTTAGTGTTAGGGTTAGGGTACGGATTAGGGTTAGTATTAGGGTTAGGTAAGGGTTAGGGTACTGGTTAGGGTTAGGGTTAGTTTTCTAGTTAGGGTACAGGTTAGAGTTATGTTTAGGTTTAGGGTTAGGGTTAGGATATGCGTTTGGGTTAGGGTTAGGGTTAGGATACGGGTTAGGGTTCGGGTTAGGGTTAGGGTACTGGTTAGGTTAGGGTTAGGGTTAGGGTACGGGTTAGAGATAGTGTTAGGGTTAGGGTTAGGCTATGGGTTAGTGTCAGGTTTAGGTTACGGGTTAGGGTTAGGGCTTTGGTACGGTTTAGGGTTGGGTTTAGGGTACAGGTTAGTGTTCGGTTTATGGTTAGCTTTATTTTTCGGCTTAGGGTTAGGTTTCGGGTTAGGGTACGAGTTAATGTTAGGGTTAGGTTTAGGGTTAGGGTACTGGTTAGGGTAAGGGTTAGGGTTAGTGTTAGGGTACGTGTTAGGGTTAGGTTTAGGGTTACGGTTAGGTTACGGGTTATTGTTAGGGTTAGGGTTAGGTTACAGGTTATGGTTAGGGTTAGGGCTCGGTTTAGGGTTAGGTTTATGTTTCGGGTTAGGGCTAGGGTTACGGTTACGGTTAGGTTTAGGTACTGGTTAGGGTGAGGGTTAGGGTAATGTAGGAGTAAGTGTTAGGGTTAGGGTTAGGGTGAGGGTTAGGGTACGGGTTAGGTTTAGAGTTAGGGTAGGGTTAGGGTTAGGGTTAGGTTTAGGGTGAGGGTAAGGGTTAGGTTTACGGTTAGGTTTAGGGTTAGGATACGGGTTAGGGTTAGGGTACTGGTTAGGGTTAGGGTTAGTGTTAGGGTTAGGGTTAGGGTACGGGTTAGGGTTAGGTTACGGGTTAGGGTTAGGGTTAGGGTACGGGTTACGGTACAGGTTAGGGATAGGGTTAGGGTTAGGGTTAGGGTTAGGGTACTGGTTAGGGTTAGGGTTAGTGTTAGGGTTAGGGTTAGGGTACGGCTTAGGGTTAGGGTTAGGGTTAGGGTACCGGTTAGGGTTAGGTTACGGTTTAGGCGTAGTTTTAGGTTTAGGGTTAGGGTTAGGGTACGGGTTAGGGGTAGGGTAAGATTTAGTGTTAGGTTTAGGGTACTGGTACAGATTAGGATTAGGGTTAGGGTTAGGATTAGGGTACGGTTTAGGGTTATGGTTAGGGTACGGGTTAGGGTACGGGTTAGGGTTAGTGTTAGGTTTAGGTTTAGGGTGAGGGTACGGGTTAGGTTTACGGTTAGGTTTAAGTTTAGGGTACGGGTTAGGGTTAGGGTTAGTGTTAGGTTTAGGGTTAGGGTACGGGTTAGGGTTAGGGTTAGGGTTAAGTTACGGGTTAGGGTTAGGGTTAGGGTTAGGGTACGGGTTACAGTACAGGTTAGGGTTAGGGTTAGGGTTAGGGTTAGGGTTAGGTAATGGGTTAGGGTTAGGATTAGGGTACGTGTTACTGTACGGGTTATGGTAATGGTTAGGGTTAGGGTTAAGTTTAGAGTACGAGTTAGGGTTAGGATTAGGGTTGGGGTTGGGGAACAGGTTAGGATTAGGGTTAGGGTTACGGTTACGGTTAGGTATAGGGTACGGGTTAGGGGTAGGGTAAGGTTTAGTGTTAGGTTTAGGGTACTGGTATGGGTTAGGGTTAGGGTTAGGGTTAGGATTAGGGTACGGGTTAGGGATACGGTTAGCATACGGGTTAGGGTACGGGTTAGGGTTAGTGTTAGGTTTAGGTTTAGGGTGAGGGTACGGGTTAAGTTTAGGGTTAGGGTTAGGGTTAGGGTACGTGTTAGGGTTAGGGTTAGGGTACGGGTTAGAGTTAGGGTTAGGGTACGGGTTAGGGTTAGGGTTAGGGTACGGGTTAGGGTTAGGGTTAGTGTTAGGGTTAGGGTTAGGGTATGGGTTAGGGTTAGGTAACGGGTTAGGTTTAGAATTTGGGTACGTTTTACTGTACGGGTTACGGTAATGGTTAGTGTTAGGATTAAGTTTAGGGTACGCGTTAGGGTTAGGATTACGGTTAGGGTTGGGGAACGGGTTAGGATTAGGGTTAGGGTTAGGGTTAGGGATAGGGCTCTGTTAAGGGTTAGGCTCTGCGTTAGGGTTAGGGTAGAGTTAACGGTTAGGTTTAAGGTTAGGGTTAGGTTTTGGATACGGGTTATGGTTAGGGTTAGGATTATGGTACGGGTTAGGGTGAGGGTAGGGTTAGGTACTGGTTAGGGTTAGTGTTATGGTTAGGGTACGGGTTAGTGTTAGGGTTAGTGTTAGTGTTAGGGTTAGGGTTAGGTTTTGGGTTGGGGTGAAGTTTAGGGTTAGGGTTAGGGTTAGGGTACGGTTTAGGGTAGGATTAGAGTTAGGGTACTGGTTTGGTGTAGGGTTAGGGTTAGGTACGGGTTAGGTTTAGAGTTAGGGTTAGGGTTTGGTTTAGGGTACGGGTTAGGGTACGGGTTAGGGTTAGGTTTAGTGTAAGGCTTGGGATACGTGTTAGGGTTAAGTTTAGGGTACGGTTTAGGGATAGGGCACGGGTTAGCGTAAGGGTGAGGTTTAGGGTTATGATTAGGGTACGGGTATGGGTTAGGGTTAGAGTTAGTGTTAGGGTACGGGTAAGGCTTACGGTTAGCATTACGGTAAGGGTTAGGTTATGGGTTAGGATTAGGGTTAGGGTTAGGGTACGGCTTAGGGTTAGGGTTAGGGTTAGGTTACCGGTTAGGGCTAGGGTACGGTTTAGGCGTTGTGTTAGGGTTAGGGTTAGGGTAAGGGTACTGGTTAGGGGTAGGGTAAGGTTTAGGGTTAGGGTTACGGTTAGGGTACTGGTTAGGGTTTGGCTAGGGTTAGGGTTAGGGTACGGTTTAGGGTTAGGGTTAGGGTTAGGGTAAGGGTACTGGTTTGGTTTAGGGTTAGGGTTAGGGTACGGGTTAGGTTTAGGGTTAGGATTAGGGTTAGGTTTAGGATACGGGTTAGTGTATGGGTTAGGTTTAGGATTAGTGTACGGCTTAGGGTACGGGTTAGGGTTAGGGGAGGGTACGGGTTAGGGTTAGGGTTAGGGGAAGGGTACTGGTTAGGGTTAGGGGTAGTGTTAGGTTACGGGTTAGTGTTTGGGTTAGGGTTAGGGTACTGGTTAGGGTTAGGGTTAGGTTTAGTGTACAGTTCAGGGTTAAGTTTAGGGTTAGGGTTAGGATACAGGTTAGGGTTAAGTTTAGGGTTAGGTTGAGGCTACGGGTTACGGTTAGGTTTAGGGTTAGGGTACTGGTTAGGTTTAGTGTACGGGTTAGGGTACGGGTTAGGGTTATGGTTAGGGTTAGGGTAAGGGTAAGGGTTAGGTTTAGGGTTAGGTTACGGGTTAGGGTTAGGGTTAGGGATAGAGTATGGTATAGGGTTAGGGTTAGGGTACTGGTTTGGTTTAGGGTTAGGGTTAGGGTACGGGTTAGGTTTAGGATTAGGATTAGGGTTAGGTGTAGGTTAGGGGTTAGGGTACGGGTTAGGGTTTGGGTTAGTGTACGGCTTAGGGTACAGGTTATGGTTAGGGTAGGGTACATGTAAGGGTTAGGGTTAGGGTAATGGTATGGTTTAGGGTTAGGGTTAGGTTTAGGGTATTCGTTAAGGTTAGGTTTAGGGTTACAGTAGGGTTTAGGGTTAGGGTTAGGTTTAGGTCTAGGTTACGGGTTAGAGTTAGGGTTAGGGTATGTGTTCCCATACAGGTTAGGGTTAGGGTTAGGGTTAGGGTACTGGTTAGGGTTACATTTAGGGTTAGGGTACGGGTTAGTGTAAGGGTTAGGGTTAGGGTTAGGGTATTAGGGTACGGTTTAGGGTTAGGGTTAAGTTACAGATTAGGGTTAGGGTTAGGATTAGGGTTAGGTTTCGGGTTAGGGTACAGTTTAGGGTTAGGTTTAGGGTTAGGGTACGGTTTAGGGTTATGGTTAGAGTTAGGGTACTGGTTTGGTTTAGGGTTAGGGTTAGGGTACGGGTTAGTGTAAGGGTTAGGGTTAGGGTTAGGGTACGGTTTAGGGTTAGGGTTAAGTTACGGATTAGGGTTAGGGTTAGGTTTCGGGTTAGGGTACGGTTTAGGGTTAGGTTTAGGGTTAGGGTACGGTTTAGGGTTAGGGTTAGAGTTAGGGTACCGGTTAGGTTTAGGGTTAGGGTTAGGGTTAGGGTTCGGGTTATTGTTAGGGTACGGGTTATGGTTAGGGTAAGGGTTAGGGTACAGGTTAGGATTAGGGTTAGGTTTAAGTTACGGGTTAGGATTAGGGTTAGGGTTACGGTTAGGGTACTGGTTAGGGTTAGGCTTAGGGTTAGGGTATGGTTTAAGGTTAGGGTTAGGGTTAGGGTTAGGATACTGGTTTGGTTTAGGGTCAGGGTTAGGGTACGGGTTAGGTTTAGGGTTAGAATTATGGTTAGGATTAGGGTATGGGTTAGTGTATTGGTTAGGGTTAGGGTTAGAGTTAGGATAAGTGTCCGGGTTAGGGTTAGGGTACGGGTTAGGGTTAGGTTTAGGGTTAGGGTACTGGTTAGGGTTATGGTTAGAGTAGGGTTTAGGCTTAGGGTTAGGGTTAGGTTTAGGGTACAGTTTAGGGTTAAGGTTAGGTTGATGGTTAGGGTTAGGGATAGGGTTAGTGTATGGCTTCAGATACGGGTTAGGGTTCGGGTAGGGTACGGGTGAGGGTTAGGGTTAGGGTAAACATACGGGTTAGGGTTAGGCTTAGATAAGGGTTATTGTTAGGGTTAGGGTTAGGGTACTGGTTATGTTTAGGTTTAGGTTTAGAGTAGGATTTAGGGTTAGGGTTAGGTTTAGGTTTAGTGTACGGTTTAGGGTTACGTTAGGTTTAGGGTTAGGGTTTAGGCAGGGTTAGGGGGTGGGTAAGGGTTACTCATAGGGTACGGGTTAGGGTTATGGTTTGGGTTAGGGTACTGGTTAGTTTTAGGGTTAGGGTTAGGGGACGGGTTAGGGTTAGGGTTTGGGTTAGCGTTAGGGTCCGGGTTAGGGTTGGGGTTAGGTTACGGGTTAGGGTTAGGGTTAGGGTTAGAGTTAGGGTTAGGGTTAGGGTACGGGTTTGGGTTAGGTTTAGGTTTAGGGTTAGGATACTGGTTTGGTTTAGGTGTAGGGTAAGGTTACGTGTTAGGGTTAGGGTTAGGGTACAGGTTATGGTTAGGTTTAAGGTTAGGGTTAGGGTTAGCGTACTGGTTACGGTTAGGGTTAGGGTTTGGGTAGGGGTTAGGGTTACCGTTAGGGTTAGGTTTAGGGTACAGTTTAGGGTTAATGTTAGGGTTTTGTTAGGGTTAGGGTTAGCGTTAGGTTACTGGTTAGGGTTACGGTTAGGGGACGGGTTAGGGTACAGGTTAGGGTTAGTGTTAGGATTAGGATAAGGGTACAGATTAGGAAAGGGGTTAGGGTTATGTTTAGGTTTAGTGTACGGGTTAGGGTTAGGGTTAGAGTATGGGTTAGGGTTAGGGTTAGGGCAAGGGTCGGGTTTGGGTTAGGGTTAGGTTTTGGTTACGGATTAGGGTTAAGGTTAGGGTTAGGGTTAGGGTACTGGTTAGGGTTAGGTTCAGGGTATGGGTAGGGTGAGAGTAAGGGTTAGGGTTAGGGTACGGGTTAGGGTTAGGGTACGGTTTGGGTTTAGGGTGAGTGTACGGGTTAGCAGTGGGGTTAGGGTTAGGGTTAGGTTACGGGGTAGGGTTAGGGCTGGGTACGTGTTAGGGTACGGGTTAGGATACGGATTAGGGTTAGGTTATGAATTAGGTTTAGCGTTAGGGTTAGAGTACGGGTTAGGGTTAGGGTTAGGGTTAGGGTTAGGGTTAGGTTTAGGGTTAGGGTATGGGTTAGGAATAGGGTTAGTGTTAGGGTTAGATTTAGGGTACGGGTTAGGGTTAGGTTTAGGGTTAGGGTACTGTTTAGGGTTAGGGTTCGGGTTAGGGTTAGGGTACGGGTTAGAGTTAGGGTTAGGTTACGGGTTAATGTGAGGGTTAAGGTACCGGTTAGGGTTAGGGTACGGTTTAGGGTAGGGGTTAGGTTTAGGGTTAGTGTTAGGGTTAGGGTTAGTGTATGGGTTATGGTGAGGGTTAGGGTTAGGTTACGGGTTAGGGTTAGGTTTAAGGTACGGGTGAGGGTTAGGGTTAGGGTTAGGTTACGGCTTAGGGTTAGGGTAGGGTATGGGGTAGGGTTAAGGTTAGGGTTAGGGTTAGGTTTAGGGTACTCGTTAGGGTTAGGGTTAGGGTTTGGGTACGCGTTAGGTTTAGGGTGAGGGTTAGGGTTAGGGTACGGGATAGGGTTAGGTTTAGGGTAAGGGTACTGGTTAGGGTTAGAGTTAGGGTTAGGCTTATGGTACAGGTTAGGGTAGGGTTAGTGTTAGGGTACGGGTACGGGTTAGGGTTAGGGTTAGGTACGTGTAAGGGTTCGGGTTAGGGTACGGGTTAATGTTAGTGTAAGGGTACAGGATAGGGTTAGGGTTAGGGTTAGGGTTAGGGTACGGGTTAGTGTTAGGGTTAGGTTTAGGGTGCGGGTTAGGGTACAGGTTAGGGTTAGGGCTGGGGACGGGTTAGGGTTAGTGTTCAGGATAGGGTTAGGGTGAGGGTACGGGTTAGCGTTAGGGTTAGGGTTTGGGTACGGGTTAGGTTTAGGGTTAGCGTACAGTTTAGGGTTAGGGTTAGGTTACGGGTGAGGGTACGGTTTAGGGTTAGGGTTAGGGTACGGGTAGGGTTACAGTTAGGTTATGGGTTAGGGTACAGGATAGGGTTAGTGTTAGCTTTGGGGTTACTGTACGGGTTAGCAATAGGTTTAGGGTTAGGTTTAGGTTTAGGGTACGGGGTAGGGTGAGGGTTAGGGTACAGTTTAGAGTTATGGTTAGGGTAAGGGTACGGGTTAGGGTCAGGGTCAGGGTTAGTGTTAGTGTTATGGTTAGGGTTAGGTTACGGTACGGGTTAGGGTTAAGGTTAGGGTTAGGGTTAGGGTACTGGTTAGGGTAGGGTTAGGGTACGAGTTAGGGTTAGATTAATGGTTAGTGTGAGTGTAGTGGTTAGGGTTAGGGTTAGGGTTAGGGTTAGGTTACAGGTTAGGGTTAGGGCTGGGTTAGGGTTAGGGTACGGGTTATGGTACGGGTTAGGGTTAGGGTACGGGTTAGGGTTAGGTTTAGACTTAGGGTTAGGTTACAGTTTAGGGTTAGGGTACGGGATAGTGTTAGGGTTAGGTTTAGGTTACTGGTTAGGGTTAGGTTTAGGGTACGGGTTAGGGTTAGTGTAAGGGTTAGGATTAGGGTACAGGTTAGGGTTAGGGTACGGCAAAGTGTTAGGGTGAGGGTACGGTTTAGGTATAGGGTTACAGTTACGGTTAGGGTACGGGTTAGTGTTAGCTATAGGGTACGGGTAAGGGTTCGGGTTAGGGTTAGTGTTCGGGTTAGGGTACTGGTTAGGGTTATGTTTAGGGTTAGGGTACAGTTGAGGGTTTGGATTAGGGTTACGGTGAGGGTACGGGTTAGGGTTAGGGTACGAGTTAGGTTTAGGTTTAGGTTTAGGGTACGGGTTAGGGTACGGGTTAGGGTTAGGGTTAGTGTACGGCTTAGGCTACGGATTAGGGTTAGGGTTAGGGTACGGATTAGGGTTAGGGTTAGGGTAAGGTTACGCGTTAGGGTTAGGGTTAGGGTACGGGTTTGAGTTAGGGTTAGGGTTAGGGATAGGGTACTGCTTAGGGTTAGGGTTAGGTTTAAGGTTAGGGTAGGGGTTAGGGTTAGGTTTATGGTTAGGATTAGGGTACGGGTTAGGGTTAAGCTTAGGGTTAGGATTAGGGTTAGGTTTAGCAATAGGGTACAGGTTAGGGTTACGGTTAGGGTATGGGTTAGGGTACGGGTTAGGGTTAGTGTTAGGGTTAGGGTTAAGGTACGGGTTCGCAGTAGGGTTAGGGTTAGGTTTAGTGTACGGGTTAGGGTTAGGTTAGGGTACGGGTGAGGGTTAGGGTTAGGGTAAGGGATCGGGTTAGGGTTAGGGTTAGGTTTAGGGTTAGGTTTAGGGTACGGGTTAGTGTAGGGGTTAGGGTTAGGGTTAGTGTATGGCTTAGGGTACGGGATAGGGTTAGGGTTAGGGTACGAATTAGGGGTAGGTTTAGGGTAAGGGTACACGTTACGGTTAGGGTACGGGTTGGGTTATGGTTAGGGTTAGGGTTAGGTTAATGTTTCAGGTTAGGGTTAGGGTTAGGGTAGGGGTTAGGGATAGGATTAGGGTTGGGTTTAGGGTACGGGTTAGGGTTCAGGTTGGGTTTAGGGTACGGGTTAGGGTTCGGGTTAGGGTTAGGTTTATCCTTAGGGTACGGGTTAGTGTTACGGTTAGGTTATGGGTTAGGGTACGGATTAGGGTTAGGGTTAGTGTTAGGGTTAAGGTTAGGGTACGGGTTAGCAATAGGGTTAGGGATAGGGTTAGGTTTAGTGTACAGGTTAGGGTTAGGGTTAGGGTACAGGTTAGGGTTAGGGTTAGGGTACCGGTTAGTGTTAGGGTTTGTGTTAGGGTAAGGGTTTGGTTACGGGTAAGGGTACAGCTTAGGGTTAGGGTGAGGGTACGAGTTAGGGTACGGCTTAGGTTTAGGGTTAGGGGACGGGTTAGAGCTAGTGTTAGGGTTAGGATTAGGGTACGGTTTAGGGGTAGGGGTAGGGTTATGGTAAGGTTTAGGTTTAGGGTTAGTGTTAAGTTTAGGGTTAGGGTTCGGTTAAGGGTTAGTGTTACGGTTAGGGTACGTGTTAGGGTAAGGGTTTGGGTACGGGTTAGGGTTAGGGTGCGTGTTAGGGTTAGGGTTAGGTTACGGGTTAGGTTTAGCGTACGGGTTAGGGTACGGGTTAGGTTTTGGGTTAGGGTTAGGGTACGGGTTAGGGTTAGGGTATGGGTTAGGGTTAGGTTTAGGGTTAGGGTTAGGGTACGGGTTAGGGTTAGGGTACGGGTAAGGGTTAGGGTTAGGTGTAGTGTACGAGTTAGTGTTTGGGTTAGGGTTAGGTTATGGGTTAGGGTTAGGGTAAGGGTACGGGTTACGGTACGGGATAGTGTTAGGGTTAGGGTACTGGTTAGGGTTAGGGTTAGGGCTAGGATATGGGTTAGGTTTAGGGTTAAGGTTAGGGTTAGGGTACGAGTTATGATTAGGGTTAGGGTTTGAGTTAGGGTACTGGTTAGGGTTAGGGTTAGGGTTAGGGTACAGGTTAGGGTTAGGGTTAGGGTAAGGGTTAGGTTTACGGTACAGGTTACTTTTACAGTGAGGGTTCGGTTTAGGATTAGGGTTAGGGTTATGTTTCGGCTTAGGGTACGGGTTATGGTTACGGTTAGGGTATGGGTTAGGTCTAGGGTTACGGTAAGGTTACCGGTTAGGGTTAGGGTTAGGGTACGGGTTAGGGTTAGGTTTACGGTTAGTGTTAGGGTACTGGTTAGGTTTATAGTTAGGGTAAGTGTAGGGGTTAGTGTTAGGGTTAGGTTTAGGGTACGGGTTAAGGTTAGGGTTAGGTTTAGATTATGGGTTAGGGTTAGGGTTATGGTACGGGTTAGGGTTAGAGTTCGGGTTAGGGTTAGGTTACGGGTTAGGGTTAGGTTAGGAGTAGGGTACGGGTTAGGTTTAGGGTACAGTTTAGGGTTAGGGATATGGATAGGGTATGGGTTAGGGTTAGGGGTAGGTACGGGTTACGGTACGGGTTAGGGTTAGGGTTAGGGAACTGGATAAGTTTAGGGTTAGGGTTAAGTTACCGGTTAGGGTTAGGGTTAGGGTTAGGGTACGAGTTAGGGTTAGGGTGAGAGTTAGGGTACGGGATAGGATTAGGGTTAATGTTAGGGTACTGGTTAGGGTTACGGTTAGGGTTAGGGTTAGGGTACAGGTTAGGGTTAGGTTTAGGGTTAGGGTTGGGGTTAGGGTACGGGTTAGGGTTAGGGGTAGATTACGGGTTAGGGTTAGGGTTAGGGTTAGGGTATGGGTTAGGGTGAGGTGTAGATTACGGGTTAGGGATAGGGTTAGTGTTAGGTTTAGGGTACGGGTTAGGGTTAGGGGTAGGGTTAGGGTACAGGTTAGGGTTAGGTTGAGGATTAGGGTTAGGATTAGGGAAAGGGTTAAGATTAGCTTTAGGGTTTTGGTATGTGTTAGGGTAAGGGTTAAGGTTCGGGTTAGGTTGAAGGTTAGGGTTAGGGTTAGGGTTCTGGTTTGGTTTAGGGTTAGGGTTAGGTTACGGGTTAGGTTTAGGGTTAGGATTAGTGTTAGGTTTAGGGTACGGGTTAGGGTATGGTTTAGGGTTAGCGTTGATGTTTGGCTTAGGGCACGGGTTAGGGTTAGGGTTAGGGCACGGGTTAGGGTTAGGGGTAGGGTTAGGGTACGCATTAGGGTTAGGGTGATGGTTAGGGTTAGGATTAGGGTAAGTGTTAGGATTAGGGTTAAGTTTATGGTACGTGTTAGGGTACAGGTTAGGGTACTTGTGAGGGTACGGGTTAGGGTTTAGGTTAGGTTTAGGGAAAGTGTTAGGGTTAAGGTTAGGGTACGGGTTAGGGTTAAGGTTAGGGTTAGGGTTACAGTACGGCTTAGGGTTAGGGTTAGGGTTAGGGTTAGGGTTAGGGTTACGGTACGGTTTATGGATAGCGTACGGATTAGGGTTAGGGTTAGGGTACGGGTAAGGGTTAGGGTTAGCGTTACGGTAAGGGTTAGGGTTAGGGTTAGGGTTAGGGATAGCGTTAGGGTACGGGTAAAGTAATGGTTAGGGAACGGGTTAGGGTACGGGTTAAGGTTAGTGTTAGTGTTAGGGGTAGGGTACGGGTTAGCAATAGGTTTAGTGTTAGGGTTAGGTTTAGTGTACGGGTTATGGTTAGGGTTAGGGTACGGGTTAGGGTTAGGGTACTGGTTAGGTTTCGGTTACGGGTTAGGGTATGGGTGAGGGATAGGGTTAGGTTTAGGGTTAGGGTACTAGTTTGGGTTAGTGTTAGGGTTAGGGTACGGGTTATGGTATGGGTTAGGCGTAGAGTTAAGGTTTGGGTTAAGTTACGGGTAAGGTTTAGTGTTAAGGTACGGGTACAGGTTAGGTTTAGGGTTACGATACGGATACAGGTAGGGTGAAGTTTAGGGTTACGGTTAGGGTTAGGGTACGCTTTAGGGTTAGGGTTAGAGTTAGGTTACTGGTTAGGTTTAGAGTTAGGGTTAGGATTAGGGTTAGGGTACTGGTTTGGGTTAGGATTAGGGTTAGGTTATGGGTTAGGTTTCGGGTTAGGGTTAGGTTTAGGTTTATGGTATGGGTTAGTGTTATGGTTAAGGTTAGGATTAGGGTTAGGGTAAGGTTAGGGTTAGAGTTAGAGTTAGGGTTAGGGTTAGAGTTAGGGTTAGGGTTAGGGTTAGGGTGAGGGTTATGGTTAGGATTAGGTTTAGGTTAGGGTTAGGGTTAGAGTTAGGGTGAGGGTTAGGGTTAGAGTTAGGTGTGGGTACGTGTTAGGGTTAGGGTTGGGGTTAGGGTTAGGGTACGGGTTAGGATACGGGTTATGGTTAGTGTTAGGGATAGGGTACGGGTTAGGGTATGGGTTAGGATTAGGTTTAAGTTATGGGTTAGGGAATGGGTTGGGTTAGGGTTGTGGTACGGGTTAGGGAATGGGTTAGGGTTAGTGTAAGGGTATGGGTTAGGGTTCAGGTTAGGGTTAGGGTACTGGTTAGGGTTAGGGTTAGGGTATGGATTAGTTTTACGGTTAGGGTTAGGGTACGGGTTAGGAGTAGGGTTAAGGTTAGGGTTAGGGTACTGGTTAGGGTTAGGGTTAGGCTACTGGTTAGGGTTAGGTTTAGGTTGAGGTTTAGTGTTAGGGTTAGGATATGGGTTAGTGTTAGGTTTAGGGTTAGGGTTAGGATACGGGTTAGGGTTAGGGTTAGGGTTTGGACACTGGTTAGGGTTAGGTTTAGGGTTAGGGTATGGGTTAGCGTTAGGGTTAGGGTTAGGGTATGGGTTTGGGTTTGCGTACTGTTTAGGGTTAGGATTAGGGTTAGGATTAGGGTACTCGTTTGGTTTAGGGTTAGGTTTAGGGTACGGGTTGGTTTAGGGTTAGGGTTAGTGTTAGGTTTAGTTTACAGGTTAGGGTACGGGTTAAGGTTAGGGTTAGGGTTAGTATTAGAGTTAGGGTTAGGGTACGGGTTAGGCATATGGTTAGGGTTAGTGTTAGGTTTAGGGTACGGGTACGGGTTAGGATTAGGGTACGGGTTAGGGTTAGGGTAAGGGTTAGGGTACGGGTTAGGGTTAAGTTTAGGTTTAGGGTTAGGGTACGGTTTCGGGTTTGAGTAAGGGTTAGGGTTAGGGGATGGGTTAGGGTTAGGGTACGTGTTAGGGTTAGGGTACGGGTTAGGGTATGGGGTAGGTTTAGTGTTAGGGTTAGGATACTGGTTAGGGTTAGGGTTAGGGTACGAGTTAGCAGTAGGGTAAGGGTTAGGGTTAGGGTACAGGTTAGAGTTAGGGTAGGGTAAGTTATGGGTTAGACTTAGGGTTAGGGTACGGGTTACGGTACAGGTTAGGGTTAGGGTTTGGTGACGACCTAGGTTTAGGAGTAGGGTACGGGTTACGGTACGGGTTAGGGTTAGGGTTAGGTTACTGGTTAGGGTTAGAGTACCGGTTAGGATTAGGGTTAGGGTTGGGTACTGGTTAGGATTAGGGTTAAGGTTAGGGTACTGGTTAGGTTTAGGTTTAGGGTTAGTGTACAGGTAAGGTTTAGGTTTAGGGTTAGGGTTAGGATACGGTTTAGGATTAGGGTTAGGGTTAGGGCACTGGTTAGGTTTAGGGTTAGGGTTAGGGTACTGGTTAGGGTTAGGGTACGGGTTAGGTTACGGGTTAGGGTTAGGGTTAGGTTAAGGGTTAGGTTTAGGGTTATGGTTAGGGTTAGGGAACGGGTTAGGATTAGGGTTAGGGTACTGGTTAGGGTTAAGGTGTAGGGTTCGGGTAGGGTTTAGGTTAGGGTTAGGGTTAGGTTTAAGTTATGGATTAGGGTTAGGGTTAGGGATAGGGTTAAGTTTAGGTTTCAGGTTAGGGTTAAGGCTGCGTAAGGGTTAGCGTACGGGTAAGGGTTAGGGTACATGTTAGGGTTAGAGTTAGGGTTAGGGTTAGGGTACGGGTAAGGGTTAGGGTTAGGGTTTGGTTACGGGTTATGGTTAGGATTAAGGTACGGGTTACAGTACTGTGTAGGGTTAGGGTTAGGGTTAGGCTTAGGGTTAGGTTACGGGTTAGGTTTAGGGTTAGGTTAAGTGTTACAGTACGTGTTAGGGTTAGGTTTAGGGCACTGGTTAGGGTTAGGGTTAGGGTTAGTGTACGGGTTAGGGTTAGGGTTAGGGTTAGGGTACGGGTCAGGATTAGAGTTAGGGTTAGGGTAAGTGTTCTGGTTAGGGTTAGGCTTTGGGTTAGGGTTAGGGTACAGGTTAAGGTAGGTTTAGGTTTAGGGTTAGGTTTGGAAACGGGTTAGGGTTAGGGTTAGGGGTAGGGTGAGGGTTAGGATACTGGTTAGGGTTAGTGTTAGGGTTATGGTACGGGTTAGGGTTTGGTTTAGGGTTAGGGATAGGGTACGGCTTAGCGTTAGGGTTAGGTTAGGTGTTAGGGATAGGGTTAGGGTTAGGTTTAGGGTTAGGGGACGATGTAGGGTTAGGGTTAGGGTTAGGGTTAGGGTTAGGGTTAGGGTACTGGTTTGGTTTAGGGTTAGGGTTAGGTACGGGTTAGGTTTAGTGTTAGGTTTAGGGTTACGTTTAGGGTACGGGTTAGGGTACGGGTTAGGGTAGGGGTTAGTGTATGGCTTAGGGTACAGTTAGGGTTAGGTTTAGGGTACGGTTTAGGGATAGGGTCCAGGTTAGGGATAGGGTTAAGGTTATGGTTTGGGTTAGGGTTAGTGTTATGGTAAAGGTTAGGTTATAGGTTAAGGTTAAGGTTAGGGTTACCGGTGAGGGTTAGGGTTAGGGTACAGGTTAGGTTTAGATTTAGGGTTAGTGTGAGGGTACTGGTTAGTGTTAGTGTAAGGGAAGGGATACAGGTTAGGGTTCGGGTTAGGGTTAGGATTAGGGTTGGGTTAGGGTACTGATTAGGGTTAGGGTTAGCGTTAGGGTTAAGTTACGGATTAGGTTTAGGGTACGGGTTAGGGTTAGGGTTAGTGTAAGGGTACGGTTAGGGTTAGGGTTAGGGTTAGTGTTAGGTTATGGGTTAGGATTAGGGTAAGGGTTAGGGTTAGCGTTAGGGTAAGGGTCTGGTTAGGGTTAATGTTAGGGTTAGGGTCTGGTTAGGGTTAATGTTAGGGTTAGGGTTAGGGTACAGGTTAGGTTTAGGGTTAGGGTACGGGTTAGGGTTAGATTAAGGGTTAGGGTTAGGTTACGGGTTAAGGTTAGAGTAAGGGTTAGGTTTAGGGTACGGGTTAGGGTTAGGGTTAGGGTTAGGGTCTGGTTAGGGTAATGTTAGGGTTAGGGTTAGGGTACTACTTAGTGTTAGGGTTAGGGTACGGGTTAGGGTTAGGGTGAGTGTACGGGTTAGGATTAGTCTTAGGGTTAGGGTTAGGTTATGGGTTAGGGTTAGGGCTGGGTACGGGTTAGGGTACGGGATAGGGTTAGGGACCGGGTTAGTGTTAGGGTTAGGGTTAGGTTAGGGGTTAGGGTTATGGTTCGGGTTAGGGTTAGGGTACGGTTTAGGGTTAGGGTTAGGGTTAGGGTACGGGTTAGGGTTAGGGTTAGGGTACAGGTTAGGGTTAGGGTTAGGTTTAGGTTACGGGTTAGGGTTAGGGTTAGGGAACGGGTTACGGTACTGGTTAGGGTTCGGTTTAGGGTTAGCGCTAGGTTACGGGTTAGGGTTAGGGTTAGGGTACATGTTACTGTATGGGTTAGGGTTAGGGTAAGGGTACTGGATAGGGTTAGGGTCAGGGTTAGGATACGGGTTAGGGTTACGGTTAGTGTTAGGGTACGGGTTAGGATTAATGTTAGGGTTACGGTTAGGGTACTGGTTAGGGTTAGGCTTAGGGTTAGGGGTAGGGTACGGTTTAGGGTTAGGTTTAGGGTTAGGGTTAGGGTACTGGTTTAGTTTAGGGTTAGGGTTAGGATTAGGGTTAGGTTTAGGGTACGTTTTAGGGTATGGGTTAGGTTTAGGGTTAGTGTACGGCTTAGGGTTACGGTTAGTGTTAGGGTTAGGGTACTGGTTAGGGTTAGGGTGCTGGTTAGGGTTACAGTAGGGTTTAGGGGTAGGGTTAGGGTTAGTTTTAGGTTACGGGTTAGGGTTAAGTTTAGGTTTAGGTTAGGGTTAGGGCTAGGGTTAGGGTACAGGTAAGGGTTACTCTTAGGGTACGGGTTAAGGTACAGGTTAGGGTTAGTGTTAGGGTTAAGGTTAGGGTACGGGTTAGCGATAGGCTTAGGGTTTGGGTTAGGTTTAGGGTACGGGTTAGGGTTAGGGTTAGGGTACAGGTTAGGGTTAGGGTTAGGGTAAGGTTACGGGTTAGGGTTAGGCTTAGGGTTAGGTTAGGGTACGGGTTAGGGTTCAGGTTAGTGTTAGGGTACTGGTTAGGGTTAGGTTTAGGGTACGGGTTAGGGTTAAAATAAGGGTTAGGGTTAGGGTACGGGTTAGGGTTAGGGTACGGGTTAGCGATAGGTTTAGGGTACGGGTTAGGGTACGGGTTAGGGTTAGGGTACAGGTTAGGATTAGGGTTAGGGTAAGGTTACAGGTTAGGGTTAGGCTTAGGGTTAGGTTTAGGGTACGGGTAAGGGTTAAGATTAGGGTTAGGGTACTGGTTAGGGTTAGGGTACGGGTTAGGGTTAGGGTACTGGTTATGGTTAGGTTTTGGGTACGTGTTAGGGTTAGGTTTAGGGTTAGGTTTAGGGTGCGGGTTAGGATTACGGTTCCTGTTAGGTTACGGGTTAGAGTTAGGGTTAGGGTATGGGTTACGGTACATGTTAGGTTTAGGGAAGGTTTAGGTTACTGGTAAGGGTTAGGGTTAGGGTACAGGTTAGAGTTAGGGTTACGGTTAGTGTTAGGGTTAGTGTACTGGTTAGGGTTAGGGTATTGGTTAGGGTTACAGTAGGGTTTAGGGTCAGGGTTAGGGTTAGGTTTAGGGTACGTGTTATGGTTAAGGATAGGTTTAGGGTGAGGGTTAGGGCTAGGGTTAGGGTATGGGTAAGGGTTACTCTTAGGGTACGGGTTAGGGTACGGGTTAAGGTTGTTAGGGTTAGGGTTGGGTTAGGGTTAGGGTTAGGGTTCGGGACGGGTTCGGGTTAGGGATAGGTTACGGGTTAGGGTTAGAGTTAGGGTACGGGATAGAATTAGGTTTAGGGTTGGGTTAGGGTACTGGTTAGGGTTAGGGTTAGGGTTAGGTTGGGGTTAGGCTACAGGTTAGGGTTACTGTTAGGGTTAGGGATCGGTTTAGGTTACGGGTTAAGGTTTTGGTTAGGATATGGGTTAGGGTTAGGGTTAGGGTTAAGGTTATGGTACGGGTTAGGGTTAAGTTTAGGGTTAGGTTTAGGATACTGGTTAGGGTAGGGTAGGGTACGGGTTAGTGTTAGAGAAAGGGTTAGGGTTAGGGTATGGGTTAGGATTAAGTTTAGGGTTAGGGTTAGGGTCCTGGTTAGGGTTATTGTTAGGGTTAGGGTTAGGGTACAGGTTAGGGTTAGGGTTAGGGTTAGGATACGGGTTAGGGTTAGGGTTAGGGTTAGGGTATGGGTTAGGCGTAGGGTTAGGGTTAGGGTACTGTTTAGGTTAGGTTTGGGTTACGGTATGGGTTAGTGTTAAGTTTAGGTTTAGGGGACGGGTTAGGGTTAGGTTATGGTTTAGGGTTAGGATTAGGGTACTGGTTTTGCTTAGGGATAGGGTTAGGGAACAGGTTAGGTTTCAGGTTAGGGTTACGGATACGTTTAGGTTAAGGGTTAGGGTTAGGGTTAGGGTTAGTGGTAGAGTAAGGGTTAGGGTAAGGGTTAGGCATAGGGTTAGGGTTAGGGTTAGGTTTAGGGTACGGGTTTTGGTTAGGGTGAGGGTTCGGTTTAGGGTAATGGTACGGGTTAGGGTTAGGGTGTGGGTTAGGGTACTGGTTAGGGTTAAGGTTAGGGTTAGGGTTAGGGTACTGTTGAAGGTTAGGGTTAGGGTACGGTTTAGGGTTAGAGTAATGGTTAGTGTTAGCGTACGGGTTAGTGTTAGGGTATGGGTTAGGGTTAGGGTGAGTGTGCGGGTTAAGGTTCACGTTAGGGTTAAAGTTAGGGTTCGGTTACGGGTTAGGATTAGGGCTGGGTACGGGTTAGGTTACGGGTTAGGGTACGGGTTAGGGTACGGGTTAGGGTTAAGGTACTGGTTAGTGTTAGGGTTAGTGTTATGTTACGGGTGAGGGTTTGGGTTAGGGTTAGTGTTAGGGTGGTGGTTAGGGGTAGGGTTAGGGTTAGGGTACAGTGTAGGGTTAGGTTTAGGGTTGGGATAGGGTTAGGATAGAGGTTATGTTTAGGGTTAGGGTACGGTTTAGGGTTAGGGTTAGAGTTAGGGTACGGGATAGGGTAAGGGGTAGGGTATGGGTTAGGCTTAGGGTACGGGAACGGGTAAGGGTTAGGGTTAGGGTTACGGGACGGGATAGGGTTAGGGTTAGGGTTAGGGTTAGGGAACGGGTTAGGGTTAGTTTTAGGGTACTGGTTAGGGATAGGTTTAGGGTTAGAGCATGGATTAGGGTTAGGGTTAGGATTAGGGTACGGGTTAGGATTAGGGTTAGGGTTAGGGTGAGGGTACTGGTTAGGGTTAGGGTTAGGGTTAGGGTACTGCTTAGTGTTAGGATAGGGTTAGGGTTAGGGTATGGGTTAGCATCAGGGTTAGGGTTAGGTTACGAGTAAGGTTTAGGGTTAGGGTATGGTATAGGGTTAGGGTGAGGTTACGCGTTAGGGTGCGGGTTAGGGTTAGGATACTGGTTAAGTTGAGGGTTAGGTTTAGGGAACGGGTTAGTGTTAGGGTTAGGGTTAGGGTACAGTTTAGGGTCAGGGTTAGGGTTTGGGTAATGGTTAGGGTTAGGGTTAGGGTAAGGGTTAGGAACGGGTTAGGGTTAGGGTTAGGGTACTGGTTAGGGTTAGGTTTAGGGTTAAGGTAGGGGTTAGGGTTAGGGTTAGGGTTAGGATTTGGGTACGGGTTAGGGTTAAAGTTAGGGTTAGGTTTAGGGTTAGGTTTAGGGGTAGGGTATGGGTAGGGTTACAGGAAGGGTACGGGTTAGGGTATGGGTTAGGGTTAGTGTTAGGGTTAGTGTTAGGGTACGGGTTAGCAATAGGGTTAGGGTTAGGGTTAGGTTTAGGGTACGGGTTAGGTTTAGGGTTAGGGTACGGGTTAGGGTTACGGTTATGGTATGGGTACGGGTTAAGGTTAGGTTCAGGGTTACGGTACTGGTTAAGGTTAAAGTTAGGGTTAGGGTACTGGATAGGGTTAGGGTTAGGGTACGGGTTAGGGTTACATTAAGGGTTAGTGTTAGGGTACGGTTGAAGGATACTGTACGGGTTAGGGTTAGGGTGAGTGTTAGGGGTAGTGTTAGGGTACAGGTTAGCAACGGGGTTAGGGTTAGGTTCAGGGAACGGGTTAGGTTTAGGGTTAGGGTATGGGTTAGGGTTACTGTTAGGGTAAGGGTACGGGTTAAGGTTAGGTTTAGGGTTACAGTACGGGTTAAGAATAAGGTTAGGGTTAAGGTACTGGTTAGGGTTAGGGTGAGTGTACGGGTTAGGGTTAGGGTCACGGTTAGTGTTAGGTTACGGTTAGGGTTAGCGCTGGGTACGGTTTAGGGTACGTTTTAGGGGACGGGTTAGGGTTAGGTTACGGGTTAGTGTTAGGGCACGGGTTAGGGTTAGGTTACGGGTTAGGGTTAGGGTTAGGGTTAGGGTATGGGTTAGGGTTAGGGTTATTTTACGGTTTAGGTTTAGGGTTAGGGTACGGGTTAGGGTACGGGTTAGGGTTAGTGTTAGGGTTAGGTTTAGGGTTAGTGTTATGGTTACGGTAAGGTTTAGGATTAGGGTTAGGTTTAGGTTTAGGTTTAGACGCATTCCACTTGCGTCACAAAAGCTTCAAGCCACAAATGTCTCTGGTGAAGATGTTCAATACTCATTCTGCAGGCAGTGTGGAACTGTGAGGGACTGAGTGTGAGCTCAAATCTCACAAAGAAGTTGCCTTTGGACAAGGCGTTCAGCCAGCTTCTCACGTTTGGAACTTTGTAGGTAGCACCAGTCTGACAGGAATTACTCGCACATCGCTGGATTGAGCTTGGAGACACTAGTCTTGTGGGCCGGCACCTTCCGCTTACCTCTCACAACACTTCTGTCATGCATCGAGCCTAGGCCTGTTAACAGCTAAGTGTACCTGCACACAGAATGTGGGAGGTACAGGCCATAAGCTCAACTCTCAGGAGTGTGTGTCTGGGCGGCCGATGTCTGCTACCCACTCATACATGGGAGTGAGAACCTAGCCACACTGTAATTGACGAAGGCCGTCGTACATCGCTGCATTCAACTCAGGACAGGAGAGTAGAGGCCAGCCGATTTCACAATCTTCCTTTCTCACAACCTTTCCCAGCACCTCACATAAGGATGTCAGCCGCTATATCTACAGGCAGGCAGGATGCGAGGGGGTCCTGCCCGCAGTTCAGGTCTCAAAAGGAAGCAGGTGTCGAAGCTACCTTTCTACTAGCTGCGTTCTTATGGCCATGAGAACGTAGCAGCATTGTGAGTAAGGTCGTTCCGTGAATACCGCTCTACTGCACCTGGAGACACAACCATTGAAGCCTGCAGCTTACTCCTTGCGTCCCATGAGCTTCTGACAAACATGTCTTGGGAGGATGTTCGTAATTCCATCTGCAGGCAGTGCAGGACCACGGGTCAGCTCATCTCGCAGAAGGAAGTCCTCAGAGAGACAGCATTCAACGTGGTACTCAGCTTTGGAAGTTTGTATGTAGCTCCCATCTGAGGGAGGAATTCCTCAGAAGTCACTGGATTCAGCTAAGAGACACTTGCCTCTCACCAAACTTGCGTCTCGTATCGAATGTAGTCGTTTGGAAGTGAAGCGTCAAGGAAGTCAGCATGTGGGATGTACAAGCAATAAGCTCAATCCACTGGAGGCCCTTGAGGTAGCTGTCCGTTAGGCGCGACCCTGACAAGGTAGACGCTTGGTTCTCACTCCGCAACTGCCACGCATAGAAGGAAATGCTGTGGAAGCAGACCGTACAGGCAGTCAGGATGTGGGACATACAGGCCATAAGTTCACCTCTCAGACGTGCATATCCCTGGCGGGTAGATGTCTGCTTCCCACTGAAACATGGGAGTTACAAAATGGCGACACTCTAATTGAAGAAGGCCATTAGGTATCGCTGTATTCAACACAGACAACCGTGAGAAGAGGCGTGTTGCTTCCACATGCATTTCACACCAACCTCTTCCAGCACCTAACATAAGGATGTTAGGACCTACGTCTCCAGGCAGTCAGGATCCAGGAGGGTCATCCCCTCAGCTCAGCTCTGACAAGGAAGCAGACTTGGAAGCCAGCGTTAAAGTAGCTGCGTTCTTAGGGCCGCGAGAAGCTAGCAGTACTCTATGTTAGAAGGCTGCAGGAACACCGCTCTACTGAACCTGGAGACACACTCCAGGCCTGCCTTATTCCACTTTCGTCTCACAAGCCTCAAGCCACAAATACTCAGCTTTTGAAGTTAGGATGTAGCTCCCATCTGAGGGAGGAATTCCTCAGAAGTCGCTTGATTCAGCTAAGACTCTGCCTCTCACAAAACTTGCGTCTCGTATCGATTGAAGTACTTTGGAAGCGAAGTGAACAAGGGGTCAGGATGTGGGATGTACAAGCAACAAGCTTAATCCACTGGAGGCCTTGGAGGCAGCTGTCCGCTAGGCGAGACACTGACAAGGTAGACACTTGGTTCTCACTCCGCAACTGCCACGCATAGAAGGAAATGCTGTGGAAGCAGACCGTACAGGCAGTCAGGATGTGGGACATACAGGTTATAAGCTCCCCTCTCAGACGTGCGTATCCCTGGCAGGCAGATGTTTGCTTCCCACTGAAACATGGGAGTTACACCTGGCGACATTCTAATTGAAGACCATTAGAAATCGCTGTGTTCAACTCAGATACACGTGAGGACAGGCCTGTCGCTTCCACATGCTTTTCACACCAACCTCTTCCAACACCTAACATAAGGATGTTATGACCTACGTCTCCAGGCAGTCAGGATGCAGGAGGGTCCTCCCCTCAGCTCAGCTCTCACAAGGAAGCATACTTGGAAGCCAGCGTTAAAGTAGCTGCGAACCCTAACCCTAAACCTAATCTGAACCCCAACCCGAACCCTAACCCAAACCCTAACCCTGACCCCATTCCTAACCCTAAACTGAAACCAAACCCTAACCCTAACCCTGTCCCTAACCCCAATCCCAACCCTAAACTTATACCCAACCCCAACCACAACCACAACCCCAAACCTAACCCTAACCCTAACCCAACCCCAAATCTAACACTAACCCTTACCCTACCCCTAACCCTTACCCCAACCTCAACCCCAAACCCAACCCCCACCCTAACCTGAAACCTAACCCTAACCCTCAACCTAACCTTAACCCTAATCTGAAACCTAACCCCAACACAAACCCTAACCCGAACCCGAACCCGAAACTCAACTGGAAGCCTAACCCCAACACTGTCCTGAACCATAACTCTTACGAAGACCTAAAACGAAACCTAACACAAACCCAAATGCAAACCTTAACACGAACCCTAAACCGAACCCTAACCCTAACCCTAACCTGATCCCGAACCCTAAGCCAAACCCTAACCCTATCCTTAACATGAACACTAATCCTAACCATAACCATAACCCGAAACCTAACTCTAACCCTTATCCTAACCCTAACCCTAACCCGAACCCTAAACCTAACCCTAACCCTAACCCGAACCCGAACCTTAACCCTAACCCTAAACCTAACCCTAAACTGAACCCCAACACGAACCCTAATCCTAACCCTAACCCTAACACGACCCGAACCCTAACCCTAACCCTAACACGAACACTAACCCTAACCCTAAACCTAACCCAAACACTACCGCGAACCCGAACCCGAACCCGAACCCCTAACCCTAACCCTAACCCACAACCTAACCCTAACCCTAAACCTAAACACTAAACCTAAACAGAACCCTAACCCTAACCCTAATCCGAGCCCTAACCCTAACCCTAACCCTAACCCCAACCCTAACCCTAATCCTAACCCTAACCCTAACCTGAACCGTAACCCGAACCCTAAAGCGAACCTGACCCTGAACCCTGAACCTAACCCGAACCCTAACCCGAACATAATCCTAACCCGAAACCTAACCCTAACCCTAACCCTAACTAGAACCCTAACGCCAACCCCAACCATAACCCAACCCCAACCCTGCCCCTAAACCTACCCCGACCCAACCCTAACCAGTACCCCAACCCTAACCCTAACCCTAACCCTTACTGAGACCCAAAACGAAACCAAACCCAAATGCTAACCCGAAACCTAACACGAACCCTGAACCAAACCCTAACCCTAACCCGAACCCGAACCCTAAGCCGAATCCTAACTGAAACCGTAACAGTAACACTAATCCTAGCCCTAACCATAACCTGAAACCTAACCCTAACCCTAAACTTAACCCTAACCCTAACCTGAATCCTAACCCTAAACCTAACCAGAACCCGAACCCTAACCCTAACCCGAACCCTAACCCTAATCCTAACCCTAACCCTAAACCTAACCCTAAACTGAACCCCAACACGAACCCTAACCCTAACGCTAACTTGAACCCTAAAACTAACCCTAACCTGAATCCTAACACTAACTAGAACACTAACCATAACCCTAATCGGAACCCGAACCCTAACCCTAAATCTAATCTGAACACTAACCTGACCCTATCCATAACCCTAATCCTAACCCTAAACCGAACCCTAACCCTACCCCTAACCCAAACCCTAAACTGAACAGAAACCCTAATCCTAAAGCAAACCCTAAACTGAACCCTAACCTGAACATAATCCTAACCAGAAACCGAACCCTAACCCTAACCCTAACCCTAACCCCAAACCCAAACCCAACCGCAACCCCAGCCCTAAACCTACCCGACCCTAACCCTAAACCGTACCCTATCCCTAACCCTAACCCTAACCCCAAACCCAAGCCCAAGCCCAACCCCAACCCCAACTCGAACCATTAACCGAACCCTAACCCTACCGTAACCCGAAACATAATCCGACCGAACCCTAAACCCAACACTAACCTTAACCCGAACCCGAACCCGAAACCCAACCTGAACCCTAAACCCAACTCTAACCCGAACCCTAACCCTAAACCGAACCCGAAACCTAATCCGAAACCTAACCCTACCCTAACACTAAACCTAACATTAACCCAAACCCTACCCCTAACCCGAACCCTAACACGAACCCGAACACTCACCCTAACCTGAATGCTGACCCTAACCTCAACCTAACCCTAACCCTATCGCTAACCCGAACCCTAACCCTAACCCTAACCCGAAACCTAACACTAACCCTAACCCTAAACCGAACCCTAAACCTAACCCTAACCCGAACTCTAACCCTAAGCTAACCTGAACCCGAACCCTCAACCTAACCGGAACCCTAACCCTAACCCTAACCCTAACCCTAAACCTAACCCGAACCCTAACCCGAACCCTAACCCTAACCCTAACTCGAATCCTAATCCGAACCCAAACCCTAAAACCAACACTAACCCTAACCCGAAAGCAAACTCGAACCCCAACCCTAAACCTAACTGCAACCCTAATCCTAATCCTAACCCTAAACCGAACCCGAACCCTAATCCGATACCTAACCCTACCCTAACACTAACCCTAACGCTAACCCAAACCCTACTCCTAACCCTAACCCTAAACGAACCCGAACCCTAACACTAACCAGAACACTAACCCTAAACCTCAACCTAACCCTAACCCTATCCCTAACCCAACCCTAACTCTAACCCTAACCTGAAACGTAACACTAACCCTAACCCTAAACCAAACCCGAAACCTGACCCTAACCCAAACTCTAACCCTAAGCTAACCTGAACCCGAACCCTCAACCCAAACCGAACCCTAACCCCAACCCTAAACCTAACCCTAAACCTAAATCTAACCTGAACCCTAATCCGAAACCTAACCCTACCCTAACCCTAACCCTAACGCTAACCCGATCCCTACGCCTAACCCGAACCCTAACACGAACTCGAACCATAATCCTAACCCAAACCCTAACCCTAAATCTCAACCTAACCCTAACCCTAAACCTATCCCTAACCCGAACCCTAACCCTTACCCCAACCCGAAACCGAACAAAAACCCTAATTCTAACCCGAACCCTAAACCTAACCCTAACCCGAACTCTAACCCTAAGCTAACCTGAACCCGAACCCTCTCCTAACCCGAACCCTAACACTAACACTAACTTTAACCCTAAACCTAACCCGAACCCTAACCCTAACCCTATCCCGAATCCTAACACCAACCCGAACCCTAAACTGAACCATAACCCATACCCGAACCCTAAACCCAACCCCAACCCCAAACCCCAACCCAACCCTAACCCTAACCCAAACCCTGACCCTAAAACTAACCCAAACACGAACCACTAAACCTACCCTTAACACTAAACCTAACCCTAAACCTAAACCTAACCCCAAACCCAACTCTAACCCTAACCCCAACCCAAACCCCAACCCCAAACCCAACCCTAACCCTAACCCTAAGCCGAACACCAACCCTAACCCTAACCCTAACCCAAACCCCTACCAAACCCCAACCCCAACAGCAACACTAACCCTAAACCGAACGAGAACACTAACCCTAAACCTAAACCAAACCCTAACCCTAACCCGAACCCGACCCTAACCCGAACCCTAAACCTAACACGAACCCGAACCCCAACCCCAACCCGAACACTAAACCAAACCCTAACCCGAAACCTAACCGAAACCCGAACCCGAACCCTAACCCTAACCCGAACCCTAACCCTGACCCCACTTGTAACCCTCAACGGAAACCTAACCCTAACCCAAAAACCCTATCCCTAACCCCAAACCCAAACCTAACTCTATCCCCAACCCCAACCCCAAACCTAACCCTAAGCCTAACCCCAACACCAAATCTAACACTAACCCTTACCCTAACCCTAACCCTAACTCCAACCCCAACCCCAACCCCGACCCTAACCTGAACCCTAACCCTAACCCTAAACCTAACCTTAACCCTATTCCGAAACCTAACCCCAGCACCAACCCTAACCCTAATGTGAACCCGAAACCCAACCGGAAGCCTAACCCCAACATTGACCTGAACCCTAACCCTTACCTGAGACCTAAAACGAAACCTAACCCAAACCCTAACACGAACCCTAAACCGAACCCTAACCCTAACCCTATCCCAAACCCGAACCCTAAGCCGAACCCTAACCCAAAGCGTAACAGGAACACTAATCCTAACCCTAACCATAACCCGAAAACTAAGCCTAACCCTAACCTTAACCCTAACCCTAACCCGAATGCTAACCCTAAACCTAACCTGAACCCAAACCCGAACCCTAACTCTAACCCTAAACCTAACCTTAACTGAACCCCAACACGAACCCTAATCCTACCCTAACAAGACGCGAACCCTAACCCTAACCAGAATCCTAACCCTAACCCTAATCCGAACCCTAACCCTAAACCTAACCCGAACCCGAACCCTAACACTAACCCTAACCCTAACCCTAATCCGAACACTAACCCGACCCTAACCCTAACCATAATCCTAACCCTAACCCGAACCCTAACCCTATCCCTAACCCTAACCCTAAAGGAACCCTAACTCCAACCCCAACCCCAATCCCCACCCTAACCTGAACCCTAACCCTAAACCTATCCTTAACCCGATTCCGAAACCTAACCCTAACCCATAGAAGGAAATCCTGCGGAATCGGACCGTACAGGCAGTCAGGATGTCAGACACACAGGCCATAAGCTCACCTCTCAGACGCGCGTATCCCTGGCAGGCAGATGTCTGCTTCCCACTGAAACATGGGAGTTACATCCTGGCGACACTCTAACTGAAGAAGACCATTAGAAATCGCTATATCCAACTCGATACACGTGAGGACAGGCCTGTCGCTTCCACATGCTTTTCACACCAACCTCTTCCAGCACCTAACATAAGGATGTTAGGACCTACGTCTCCAGGCAGTCAGGATCCAGGAGGGTCATCCCCTCAGCTCAGCGCTCAGAAGGAAGCAGACTTGGAAGCCAGCGTTCAAGTAGCTGCGTTCTTAGGGCCGCTAGAAGGTAGCAGTACTCTATGTTACGAGGCTGCAGGAACACCGCTCTACTGCACCTGGAGACACACTCCAGGCCTGCCTTATTCCACTTGCGTCTCAAAAGCCTCAAGCCACAAATCTCTCTGGTGTAGATGTTCAATACTCATTCTGCAGGCAGTGTGGAATCGTGAGGGACTGAGTGTGAGCTCAAATCTCACAAGGAAGTTGCCTTTGGACAAGGCGATCAGCCAGCTTCTCACGTTGGGAACTTAGTAGGTAGCACCAGCACCAGTCTGACAGGAATTACTCGGACATTGCTGGATTGAGCTTGGAGACACTAGTCTTGTGGGCCAGCACCTTCCGCTTACCTCTCACAACACTTCAGGCACGCATCGGGGCTAGGCCTGATAGGAGAGCGGTGTACCTGCAGGCAGGATGTGGGAGGGACAGTCCATAAGCTCAACTCTCAGAAGTGTGTATGCTTTGCAGGCAGATGTCTGCTAGACACTTTGATGGGAGCTAGGACCTAGCTACACTCTCATTGAACAAGGACGTTTGCATTGTCTGTATTGAGATCAGAGAAGTGTACCTGCACACAGGATGTGGGAGGTACAGGCCATAAGCTCAACTCTCAGGAGTGTGTATGTCTGGGAGGTCGATGTCTGCTACCCACTCATACATGGGAGTGAGAACCTAGCCACACTGTAATTGACGAAGGCCGTCGTACATCGCTGCATTCAACTCAGGACACGTGAACATAATACAGTCGTGTCCACAACCTTGCCTTTCTCACAACCTCCCCCAGCACCTCACATAAGGATGTCACCAGCCAAATCTACGGGCAGGCAGGATGCGAGGGTGTTCTGCCCGCAGTTCAGGTCTCAAAAGGAAGCAGGCGTCGAAGCCAGCTTACTACTAGCTGCGTTCTTATGGCTGTGAGAATGTAGCAGCATTGTGAGTCAGGTCGTTCCGTGAATACCGCTCTACTGCACCTGGAGACACAACCACTGAAGCATGCAGCTTACCCCTTGCGTCCCATGAGCTTCTGGCAAACATGTCTTGGGAGGATGTTCGTAACTCCATCTGCAGGCAGTGCAGGACCGCGGGTCAGCTCATCTCGCAGAAGGAAGTTCCTCAGAGAGACGGCATTCAACGTGGTACTCAGCTTTGGAAGTTAGTATGGAGCTCCCATCTGAGGGAGGAATTCCTCAGAAGTCACAGGATTCAGCTAAGAGACACTTGCCTCTCACCAAACTTGCGTCTCGTATCGAATCAAGTACTTTGGAAGTGAAGCGTACAGGAAGTCAGCATGTGGGATGTACACGCAACAAGCTCAATCCACTGGAGGCCTTGGCGGCAGATGTCCGCGAAGCTCAACACTGACAAGGTAGAAGCTTGGTTCTCCCTCCGCAACTGCCACGCATAGAAGGAAATACTGCGGAATCGGACCGTACAGGCAGTCAGGATGTGGGACATACAGGTCATAAGCCCACCTCTCAGATGTGCGTATCCCTGGCAGGCAGATGTCTGCTTCCCACTGAAACATGGGAGTTACATCCTGGCGACACTCTACCTGAAGAAGACCATTAAAAATCGATGTATTCAACTCAATACAAGTGAGGACAGGCCAGTCGCTTCCACATGCTTTTCACACCAACATTTTCCAGCACCTAACATAAGGATGTTAGGACCTACGTCTCTAGGTAGTCAGGATGCAGGAGGGTCCTCCCCTCAGCTCAGCTCTCACAAGGAAGCAGATTGGAAGCTAGTGTTCAAGTAGTTGCCTTCTTAGAGCCGCGAGAAGGTAGCAGTACTCTATGTTAGAAGGCTGCAGGGACACCGCTCTACCGCACCTGGAGATACACTCCAGACCTGCCTTATTCCACTTGCGTCTCACAAGCCTCAAGCCACAAATGTCCCTGGTGAAGATGTTCGAAACTCATTCTGCAGGCAGTGTGGAACCGTGAAGTGAGTGTGAGCTCAAATCTCACAAGGAAGTTGTCTTTGGACAAGGCGTTCAGCCAGCTTCTCACGTTTGGTACTTAGTAGGTAGCACCAGTCTGACAGGAATTACTCAGACATCACTGGATTGAGCTTGGAGACACTAGTCTTGCGGGCCGGCACCTTCCGCTTTCCTCTCACAACACTTCTGTCATGCATCGAGCCTAGGCCTGTTAGCAGCTAAGTGTGGAGATACAGGCCGTAAGCTCAACTCTCAGGAGTGTGTGTGTCTGGGCGGCCAATGTCTGCTACCCACTAATACATGGGAGTGAGAACCTAGCCACACTGTAATTGACGAAGGCCGTGGTGCATCGCTGCATTCAACTCAGGACAGGAGAATAGAGGCCAGCCGATTTCACAATCTTCCTTTCTCACAACCTTTCCCAGCACCTCACATAAGGATGTCAGCCGCTATATCTACGGGCAGGCAGGATGCGAGGGGTCCTGCCCTCAGTTCAGCTCTCAAAAGGAAGCAGGTGTCGAAGCCACCTTTCTACTAGCTGCGTTCTTATGGCCGTGAGAACGTAGCAGCATTGTGAGTCAGGTCATTCCGTGAATACCGCTCTACTGCACCTGGAGACACAACCATTGAAGCCTGCAGCTTACCCCTTGCGTCCCATGAGCTTCTGGCAAACATGTCTTGGGAGGATGTTCGTAACTCCATCTGCAGGCAGTGCAGGACTGCGGGTCAGTTCATCTCGCAAAAGGAAGTACCTCAGAGAGACAGCATTCAGCGTGGTACTCAGCTTTGGAAATTTGTATGTAGCTCCCATCGGAGGGAGGAATTCCTCAGAAGTCACTGGATTCAGCTAAGAGACACTTGCCTCTCACCAAACTTGCGTCTCGTATCGAATTAAGTACTTTGGAAGTGAAGCGTACAGGAAGTCAGCATGTGGGATGTACAAGCAACAAGCTGAATCCACTGGAGGCCTTCACGACAGCTGTCCACGAGACTCGACACTGACAAGGTAGAAGCTTGGTTCTCCCTCAGCAACTGCCACGCATAGAAGGAAATGCTGTGGAAGCAGACCGTACAGGCAGTCAGGGTGTGGGACATACAGGCGATAAGCTCCCCACTCAGACGTGCGTATCCCTGGCACGCAGATGTCTGCTTCCCACTGAAACATGGGAGTTACACCTGGCGGCACTCTAATTGAAGACCATTAGAAATCGCTGTGTTCAACTCAGATACATGTGAGGACAGGCCTGTCACTTCCACATGCTTTTCACACCAACATTTTCCAGCACCTAACATAAGGATGTTATGACCTACGTCTCCAGGCAGTCAGGATGCAGGAGGGTCCTCCCCTCAGCTCAGCTCTCACAAGGAAGCATACTTGGAAGCCAGCGTTAAAGTAGCTGCGAACCCTAATACTAACCCTAACCCTAACCCGATCCCGAACCCAAACCCTAACCTGAACCCTAACCCTAACCCTAACCCTAACCCGAACGCTAACACTAACCCTAACCCTACCCCGAACCCTAACACGAACCCTAACCCTAACCCTATCCCGAATCCTAACCCGAACCCGAACCCCTAAACGGAACCCTAACACTAAACCGAAACCTAAACCTAAACCCATCCGCAAACCCAAACCCAACCCTAACCCTAACCCTAAACGGAACCCTAACCCTAACACGAACTCTAACCCTAACCTGGCTGCTAACCCTAACCCGAACCCTAACTCTAACCGAAACGTAACACTAACCCTAACCCTAACCCGAACCCTAACCCTAATCATAAACCGAACTCTAACAATAAGCTAACCTGAACCTGAAACCTCACCCTAAAACGAACCCTAACCCTAAACCTAACCCGAACCCGAACCCGAACCCTAACCCAAGCCCTAACCCTGACCCCACTCCTAACCCTAAACCGAAACCTAACGCTAACCCTGTCCCTAACCCCAAACTCAACCCTAAACCAATACCCAACCCCAACCACAACCCCAAACCCAAACCTACCCCTAACCCTAACCCCACCCCAAATCTGACACTAACCCTTACCCTAACCCTAACCCTAACCCCAACCTCACCCCAAACCCAACCCTCACCCTAACCTGAACCCTAACCCTAACCCTCAACCTAACCTTAACCCTAATCCAAAACCTAACCCCAACACCAACCCTAACACGAACCCGAACCCGAAGCCATCCAGAAGCCTAACCCCAACACTATCCTGAACCCTAACCCTTACTGAGACGAAACTTAACACAAACCCTAACCCGAACCCTAACACGAACCCTAAACCGAACCCTAACTCTAACCTGAACCCGAACCCTAAGCCGAACCCTAACCCTAACCCTAACACGAACACTAATCCAAACCCTAACCCTTACCCGAAACCTAACTCTAACCCTAACCCTACCCCTAACCCTACCCCTAACCCTAACCCAAATCCTAACCCTAAACCTAACCCGAACCTGAACCCTAACTCTAACCCAAACCCTAATCCTAACCCTAAACCTAACCCTAAACTGAACCCCAACATGAACCCTAATCCTAACCGTAAACCTAACGCGACCCGAAACCTAACCCTAACCCTAAAACGAACCCTAACCCTAACCCTAACCCTAACCCTAACCCCAACACTAACCCTAACCCGCACCCGAAACCGAAACCCAACCCAAACCCTAACCCCAATCCTAACCCTAACCCTAACCATAAACTGAACACGAACCCTAATCTGAAAACTAACCCAATTCTAACCCTAACCCTAACACTAACCCGAACCCTACCCCAACCCAAACCCAAACACGAACCCGAAACCTAACCCTAACCTGAAGCCTAAACCTAAACCTCAACCTAACCCTAACCCTATACATAACCCGAACCCTAAACTTAACCCTAACCCGAAACCTAACACTAACCCTAACCCAAACCCTAAACCTAACCCTAACCCGAACTCTAACCCTAAGCTAACCTGCACCCGAACCCTCAACCTAACCCGAACCCTAACCCTAATCTGAACCCAAACCCTAACCCTAACACTAACCCGAACCCTAACCCTAAACATAACCCCAACCACAAACCAAACCCTAAACCTATCCCTAACCCAAACCCCAACCCCAACCAGAAACCTAACCCTACCCTAAACCTAACCCTAAACCGAAACCGAACCCCAACTAGAAAACTAACTCCAGCACTAAACCGAACCCTAACACTTACCCGAGCTCTAACCCTAACCCGAAACCTAACCCTATCCCGAACCCTGACAATAACCCTAACCCAAACCTTAACCTGAAGCCTAACACGAACCCTAATCCGAACCCAAACCCTAACCCTAACCGGAACCCGAACCCTAATCAGAACCCTAACCCTAAACCTAACACAAACCCTAACCCTAACCCTAACCATAACCCGAAACCTAAAACTAACGCTAACCCTAACCCTAACCCGAAACCTAACCCGAACCCCAATCCTAACCCTACCGCGAACACGAACCCTAACCGAAACCCGAACCCTAAAGCTAACCCTAAACCTAACCCTAACCCTAACCCGAAACCTATTCGTAACTCTAACCCTAACCCTAACCCGAACCCTAAACCTAAGCGTAACCCGAACCCTAACCCTAACCCTAACCGTAACCCAAACCCTAACCCTAACACTAAACCTAACCCTAACTCGAACCCTAACACCAACCCCAAACCCAACCCCAACCTAACCCTACCCCGACCCTAACCCTACCCCGTACCCTAACCCTAACACAAACCCTAACACCACCCCAACCCCAACCCCAACCCGAACCCTAAACCAAACCCGAATCCTAATCCTAACCCGAACCCGAACCCTAAACCCAACACTAACCTTAACCCGAACCTGAACCCGCAACCAAACCCGAACCCTAAACCCAACCCTAACCCTAAGCCTAAACCTAACCCTAACCCTAACCTTAACCCGAACCCGAACCCGAAACCTAACCTTACCCTAACCCTAACCCTAACCCTAACCCTAAACCTAACCCGAACCCGAAACCGAACCCTAACCCTAAACCTAGCCCTAAACCTAAACCGAACACTAACCCGAACCTAAACCTAACCCTAACCCTAACCCGAACTCTAACCCTAAGCTAACCTGAACCCTCACCCTCACCCTAACCCGAACCCTAACCCTAACCCTAACCCATACCCGAACCGTAACCCTAACCCGAACCCTAACCCTGAACCCACTCCTAACCCCAAACCCAACCCTAACCCTGTTCCTAACCCCAAACCCAACCCCAACCCCAAACCTAAACCTAACCCTAACCCCAACCCCAAATCTAACACTAACCATTACCCTACACCTAATCCTAACCCTAACCCCAACCCCAACCCCAACCCCAACCCCCACCCTACCCTGAACCCTAACCCTAACCCTAAACCTAACCTTAACCCTATTCCGAAACCTAACCCCAACACCAACCCTAACCCGAACCCGAACCTGAAACCCAACCGGAAGCCTAACCCCAACACAAACCCTAACACTAACCCTAATCCTAAACCGAACCCTAGCCCTAACCCTAACTGGAACCCGAATCCTAACCCTAACCCTAACCCTAACCCTAATCCTAACCCTAACATGAACCCTAACCCTATCCCTAACCCTAACCCTAACCTGAACCATAACCCGAACCCTAAAGCCACCCCTAACCCGAAGCCTAACACTAACCCGAACCCTAAACCGAACCCGACCCCTAACCCGAACATAATCCTAACCCGAAACCTAAACCTAACCCTAACCCTAACCCTAACTCGAACCCTAAACCCAACACCAACAGCAACCCAAACCCCAACCCTAAACCTACCCCGAACCTAACCTTAACCCGTACCAAAACCCTAACCCTAACCCTAAACTTAACCCTAAGCCCAACCCCAACCGCAACCCCAACCCGAACCATAAACCGAACCCTAACCCTACCCTAACCCTTACCCTAATCCGAACCCAAACCCTAAATCCAACACTAACCCTAACCCAAACCCGAACAGGAAACCCAACCCGAACCCTAACCCCAACCCTAACCCTAACCCTAACCCTAAATCGAACCCGAACCCTAATCCGAAACCTAACCCTACCCTAACCCTAACCCTAACGCTAACCCGAACCCTACACCTAACCCTAACCCTAACACGAACCCTAACCCTAACCCTTCCCGAATCCTAACCCGAACCCGAACCCTAAACTGAACCCTAACCCGAACCCGAACCCTAAACCCAACCCTATCCCAACCAAACCAAACCCTAAAACTAACCCTAACCCTGACCCTAAAACTAACCCGAACCCTAACCATAACCCTAACCCTAACCCCAAACCGAACACTAACACTAACCCCAACCCAAACCCCAACCCCAAACCCAACCCTAACCCTAACCCTAACCCTAAGCCGAACCCCAACCATAACCCTAACCCTAACCCAAACCCCAACCACAACCACAACCGAACAGCAACACTAACCCTAAACCGAACCAGAACACTAACCCTAACCCTAAACCAAACCCTAAACCTAACCCGAAACCGAACCCCAACCCCAACCCGAACATGAACCAAACCCTAACCCGAAACCTAACGCGAACCTGAACCCGAACCCTAACCCGAACCATAATCCTATTCCAAACCCGAACCCAAACCCGAAACCTATCCCAAACCCTTCCTCGAAACTGAAACCGTACCCTAACCCGAACCCAATACCGAACTCTAACCCAAACCCTAACCCTAACCCTAAGCCTAACCCTACCCATGACCCTAACCCTAACTATAACCCAAACCCTAACCCTACCCTTAACCCGAACCCTAACACTAACCCTAACCCAAACCCGAACCCTAACCCTTACCCTAAACCAAAACCTAACCCTAACCCTTACCGAAAACCCTAACCCTAACCCTAACCCTAACACGAACCCGAACCCTAATCCTAACCCTAACTCTAACCGAAACCTAACCCTAATCCGAACACTAACCCTAACACTAACACTAACCTTAACCCTAACTCTAACCTTAACCCTAACCACAAACCCAACGCTAACCCTATCCCTAACCATAACCCAAACCCTAACCTGAAACCTAAACTTACCCTAACCCTAAACCTACCCCAAACCCTAACCCTAACCCGAACCCTAACCAGTACCCTAACCCTAAACCGTACCCTAACCCTAACACGAACCCTAACCCTAACCCGAACCCGAACCCTAACCCTAACCGTAACCCGATCCCTAACCCTAACCCTAAACTTAACCCTAACTCGAACCCTAACCCCAACCCCAACGCCAACCCCAAACCTAACCCTACCCCAACCCTAACCCTAACCCGTCCCTAACCCTAACACAAAGACTAACACCAAACCCAACCCCAACCCCAACCCCAACCCCAACCCTAAACCGAACCCTAACCCTAATCCTAACCCGAACCCGAACCCTAATCCCAACACTAACCCTAACCCGAACCTGAACCCCCAACCCTAACCCTAGCCCTAACCCCTAACGCTAACCCTAACCCTAAGCCTAACCCTCAACCCAACCCTAACCCTAACCCTAACACGAATCCTAACCCTAACCCTAACCCGAACCCTAACACTAACCCTAACCCGAACCCTAACCCTAACCAAAACCCTAACCCTAACCCTAACACCTAACCCTAACCAAAACCCTAACCCAAACCCCTAACCCTAACCCAAAACCTAACCCTAACCCTAACCCCTAACCCTAACCCTAACCCTAAACCGAACCCTACCCTAACCCGAACATAATCCTAACCCGAAACCTAACCCTAACCCTAACCCTAACTCGAACCCTAACACCAACCCTAACCCCAACCCTAAACCTACCCCGAACCTAACACTAACCCGTACCAAAACCCTAACCTTAAACTTAACCCCAACCCCAACCCCACCCCAACACCAACCCGAACCATAAACCGAATCCTAATCCTACCCTAAACCTAACCCTAATCCGAACCTGAACCCTAAACCCAACACTAACCCTAACCCGAACCCGAACCCGAAACCCAACCCAAACCCTAACCCCAACACTAACCCTAACCCTAACCCTAAACCAAACTCGAACCCTAATCCGAAACCTAACCCTAACCTATCCCTAACCCTAACGCTAACCTGAACACTACCCACAACCCTAACCCTAACACGAACCCGAACCCTAACCCTACCTCAACCTAACCCTAACCCTATCCCTAACCCTAACCCTAAACCAAAACCTAAAACTAACCCTAACCCTAACCCTAACCCTAACATGAAATCTAACCCTAAGCTAACCTGACCCGAACCCTCAACCTAACCCGAACCCTAACACTAACACTAACCCTAAACCTAACCCGAACCCTAACCTGAACCCTAACCCTAACCCGAATCCTAACCTGAACCCGAACCCTAACCTGAACCCTAACCTTAATTCGAACCCTAAACCCAAACCCAAACCCAAACCCGAACCCAACCCTAATCCTAACCCTAACCCTGACCCTAAAACTAACCCGAACCCTAACCACTAAACCTACCCCTAACCCTACACTAAACATAACCCTAACCCTAACCCCAAACTCAACCCTAACCCTAACCCCAACCAAAACCCCAACCCCACCCCTAACACTAACCCTAACCCTAAGCCGAACCCCAACCCTAATCCTAACCCTAACCCAAACCACAACCACAACCACAACCCCAAAAGCAACACTAACCCTAAACCGAACCAGAACACTAACCCTAACCCTAAACCAAACCCTAACCCTAACAGGAACCTGACCCTAACCCAAACCCTAAACCTAACCCGAACCCAAACACCAACCCCAACCGGAACACTAAACCAAACCCTAACCCGAAACCTAACCCGAACCCAAACCCTCCCCTAACCCTATCCTTAACCCGAACGCTAACTATAACCCGAACCCTAACCCTAACCCTAACCCGAACCCTAACACTAACCCTAACCCGAACCCGAACCCTAACCCTAAACCTAAACCAAAACCTAACCCTAACCCTAACCCTAAACTAAAACCTAACAATTACCCTAACCTGAAACGAAACCCGAACCCTAACCCTAAGCCTAACCGTAACCCAAACCCGAACCCGAACCCGAACCCTAATCCTAACCCTAACTCCAACCCGAACCCTAACCCTAATCCGAACCCTCACCCTAACCCTAACACTAACCCTAACCCTAACCCTAACCACAAAACCAACCCTAAAACTAACCCTAACCCCAACCCCAACCCCAACCCCAAACCTAACCCTAACCCAACTGTAACCCGAATCCAAACCCCAACCCGAAAGCTAACCCCAACACTAAACCGAACCCGAACACTTACCCGAGCCCTAACCCGAGCCCTAACCCGAACCCTAACCCTATCCCGAACCCGAACAATAACCCTAACCCGAACCTTAACCCGAACCCTAACACGAGCCCTAAACCGAACCCTAACACTAACCCTAACCCGAACCGTAATCCTAACCCTACCCCGAACCCGAACCCTAACCAAAACCCGAACCCTAAACCTAACCCTAACCCGAAACCTATTCCTAAATCTAACCCTAACCCTAACCCGAAACCTATTCCTAAATCTAACCCTAACCTTAACCCGAACCCTAACCCGAACCCGAACCCGAACCGTTAACCCTCCCCTAACCCTAAACCTAAACCTAACCCTAACTCGAACCCTAACCCCAACTCCAACACCAACCCCAAACCTAACCCTACCCCAACCCTAACCCTACTCCGAACCCTAACCCTAACCCTAACCAAACCCTAACCCCAACACCAACCCCAACCCCAACCCAAACCCTAAACCAAAACCTAACTCCACCCCAACCCGAACCCTAACCCGAACCCTAACCCTAACCCGAACCCGAACCCTAAACCGAAACCTAACACTAACCCTAAAACGAACCTTAACCGTAACCATAACCATAACCCGAAACCTATCCCTAACGCTAACCCTAACCCTAACACAACACCTAACCCCAACCCTAATCCTAACCCTACCCCAAACCCGAACCCTAACCGAAAACCGAACCCTAAACCTAACCCTAACCAAACCCGAACACTAATCCTAACCCTAAACCCATTCCTAATTCTAACCCTAACCCTAACCCGAAACCTAACCCGAACCCGAACCCCTAACCCTAACCCTAACCCTAAACCTAACCCAAACTCGAACCCTAAACCCAACCCCAACTCCAACCCCAAACCTAACCCTAACCCTACCCCGTACGCTAACCCTAACCCTAACCCAAACCCTAACCAAAACCCCAAACCCAACCCCAACCTGAACCCTAAACCAAACCCTATCCCCATCCCCAACCCGAACACTAAACCGAACCGTAACCCTAACCCGAACCCGAACCCTAAACCCAAAACTAACCCGAACCCGAACCCGAAACCCAACCCAAACCCTAAATCCAACCTAACCCAAACCCTAACCCTAACCCTAACCCTAACCTTAACCTTAACTGGAACCCTAATATGAAACCTAACATTACCCTAAATCCAACCCTACCCCTAACCCTAACCCTAACACGAACCCGAACCCTAATCCTAAACCGAACCCTAAACCTACCCCTCAACCTAAACCTAACCCTAACCCTAAACTGAACCCTAACACTAACCCTAACATGAACCCTAAGCCTAAACCTCACCTGAACCCTAAACGTAACCCTAACCCTAACACGAACCCTAAATCAAACTCGACCCCGAACCCTTAACCCTAACCCTAAACCTAACCAAAATCCTACGCTAACACTAACCCTAACACGAACCCTAAGCCTAAACCTAACCCGAACCCTAATCCTAACCCTAACCCTAACCCTAACCCTAAAACTAACCAAAACCCTAACACTAACCTTAACCCTAACGCTAATACCTAACCCTAACACGAACCCTAACCCTAACCCTAACACAAACCCTAACCCTAACCAGAATCCTTTTTTTTTTTTTTAAAGATTTTATTTATTCATGATAGTCACACAGAGAGAGAGAGAGAGAGAGAGGCAGAGACATAGGCAGAGGGAGAAGCAGGCTCCATGCAGGGAGCTCGACATGGGATTCGATCCTGGGTCTCCAGGATCACGCCCTGGGCCAAAGGCAGGCGCTAAACCACTGCGCCACCCAGGGATCCCCCTAACCAGAATCCTAAACCTAACCCTAACCCTACCCGAACCCTAACCCTAAACCTAAACCGAAGCCGAACCCGAAACCGAAACCTAACCTTAAACATAACACAACCCTAAACCGAACACTAACCAGACACTAACCCTAACCCTATCCCTAACCCAAACTCTAACCCTAAGCTAACCTGAACCCGAACCCTCAGCCTAACCCGAACCCTAACCCTAACACTAACCCGAACCAGAACCCTAACCCTAAAACGAACCCTAACCCTGACCCCACACCTAACCCTAAACCGAAACCTAACCCTAACTCTAACCCTATCCCTAACCCCAAACCGAACACTAACCCTATCCCCAACCCCCAAACCCAAACCTAACCCTAACCCTGACCCGAACACCAAATCTAACACTACCCTTACCCTAACCCTAACCCTAAACCTAACCAAAACCCCAACCCCAACCCCAACTCCCACCCTAACCTGAACCCTAACCCTAACCCTAAACCTAACCTTAACCCTAATCCGAAACCTATCCCCAACACCAACCCTAACCCGAACCCGAACCCGAAACCCAACCGGAAGCTTAACCCCGATACTAACCGAACCCTAACCCTTACCTGAGACCTAAAACGAAACCTAACCCAAACCCTAACCCGTACCCTAACACGAACCCTAAACCGAACCCTAACCCCAACCCTAACCCGAACCCTTAGCTGAACCCTAACCCTTACATTAACACGAACACTAATCCTAACCCTAACCATAACCCGAACCCTAACCCTAACCCTAACCCTAAACCTAAACCTAACCCGAATCCTACCCTAAACCTAACCCGAACCCGAACCCTTACCCTAACCCGAACCCTAACCCTAACCCTAAACCTAACCTTATACTGAACCCCAACACGAACCGTAATCCTAACCCTAACCCTAACCCTAAATCAAACCATAAGCCGAACCCAAACCCGTACCCCTAAACCTAACCCTAACCCACAACCTAACCCTAAACCTAACCCTGACACTAACCCCTAACCCTAACCCGAACACTAACACTAACCCTAACCCGAACGCTAACCCTAACCAGAACCCTAACCCTAACCCTAATCCGAAACCTAACCCTAACCCTAACCCGAACCGGAACCTTAACCCTATCCCTAACCCTAATCCGAACACTAACCCGACCCTAACCCTAACCCTAACCCTAAACCTAACCCTAACCCCAAACCCAATCCTAACCCTAACCCCAACACGAACCATAAACCGAACCCTAACCCTACCCCTAACCCTAACCCTTATCCGAACCCGAACCCTAACCCAACACTAACCCTAACCCGAACCCTAACCTGAACCCTAACCCTAACCCTAACCCAAACACGAAACCGAACCCTAGTCCTAACCCTAACTCTAACCCGAACCCTAACCCTAATCCGAACCCGAACCCTAACCCAAACACTAACCCTTACCCTAACCCTAACCCTAACCCTAACCACAAACCCAAAGTTAACCCTATCCCTAAACCCAACACTAACCCCAACCCCAAACCTAACCCTAATGCTAACCCTAACCCTAACCCGAAACATAACCCTAACACTATCCCGAACTTTAACAATAACCTAACCCGAACCCTAACACGACCCCTAAACCGAACCCTAACCCTAAACCTAACTCGAACCCTAAACCGAACTCTAACACTAACCCTAACCCAAACCCTAATCCTAACCCTACCCCGAACCCGAACCATAACTAAAACTCGAGCCCTAAACCTAACCCTAAACCTAACCCTAACCCTAACCCGAAACCTATACCTAACTCTAACCCTACCCCGAACCCGAACCCTAACCCGAACCCGAACCGCTAACCCTAACCCTAACCCTAACACTAACCCTAAACCTAACACTAACTTGAATCCAAACCCCAACCCCAAACCCAACACCAAACCTAACCCTACCCCGACCCTGACCCTACCCCGTACCCTAACCCTAACCCTAACCCAAACCCTAACCCCAACCTCAACCCAAACCCCAACCCCAACCCAAACCCTAAATAGAACCCTAACACCAAACCCAACCCGAACCCTAAACCGAACCCAAACCCTAACCCTAACCCGAAACCGAACCCGAACCCTAAATCCAAAACTAACCCTAACCCGAACCCGAACCCGAAACCCAACCCGAACCCTAAACCCAACCCTAACGCTAACCCTAACCCTAACCCTAACCTTAACCCGAACACTAACCCAAAACCTAACCTTACCCTAACCCTAACCCTACCCCTAACCCTAACCCTAACAGGAACCCGAACCCTAACCCTCACCTGAACCCTTACCCTAACCATCAACATAAACCAACCCTAACTCTCAACCGAACCCTAACCCTAACTCTAACCCGAACCCTAAACCTAAACCTAACCCGAACCCTAAACCTAACCCTAACCATAACCCAAAACCTAACTCGAACCCGAACCCGAACCCCTAACCCTAACCCTAACCCAAATCCTAACCCTAACCCTAACCGTAACGCTAATCCCTAACCCGAACAAGAACCCTAACCCTAACCCTAACACCAACCCTACCCTAACCAGAATCCTAAACCTAACCCTAACCCTACCCGAACACTAACCCTAACCCTAAACCTAACCCGAACCCGAACCCGAAACCGAACGCTAACACTAATCCTAACCCTAACCCTAAACCGAACACTAACCGGACCCTAACCCTAACCCTAACCCTAACCCGAACTCTAACCCTAAGGTAACCTTATCCCGAACCCTCACCCAAACCCTAACCCGAACGCTCACCCTAACCCTAACAAGAACCCGAACCCTAACCCTAACCTGAACACTAACCCTGACCCCACTCCTAAACCTAAACCGAAACCTAACCCGAACCCTAACCCTATCCCTAACCCTAAACCCAACACTAACCCAATCCAAACCCCAACCCCAACCCCAACCCCAAACCTAACCCTAACCCTAACCCCAACCCCAAATCTAACACTAACCCTTACCCTGACCCTAACCCTAACCCTAACCCCAACCCCAACCCCAACCCCCACCCTAACCTGAACCCTAACCCTAACCCTAAACCTAACCTTAACCCTATACCGAAACCTAACCCCAACACCAACCCTAACCCAAACCCGAACCCGAAAACCAACCGGAAGTCTAACCCAAACACTAACCCGAACCCGAACCCTTACCTGAGACCTAAAACGAAACCTAACCCAAACCCTAACCCGAACCCTAAGACGAACCCTAAACAGAACCCTAACCCTAAACCTACCCGAACCCGAACCCTAAGCCGAACCCTAAACCTAACCCTAACCCTAACACGAACACTAATCTTAAGCCTAACCAAAGCCAAAACCTAACTCTAACTCTAACCCTAACCCAAACCCTAAACCTAACCCTAACCTGAATCCTAACACTAAACCTAACCCGAACCCGAACCCTAACCCTAACCCTAAACCTAACCCTAAACTGAACACCAACACGAACCCTAATCCTAACCCTAACCCTAACAAGACCCGAACCCTAACCCTAACCCGAACCCGAACCCAAACCCTAACCCTAACCCGAACCCGAACCCTAAACCTAACCCTAAAACTAACCCTAAGCCTAACCCTACCCGAACCCGAACCCTAACCCTAACCCTAATCCTAACCCTAACCCGAACTAACCCTATCCCTAACCCTAACCCTAATCCTAACCCTAACCCTAACCCTAACCCTAACCCGAACCGCAACCCTATCACTAATCCTAACCCTAACCTGAACCGGAACCCGAACCCTAAAGCGAAACTAAACCGAACCCTAACTCTAACCCGAACCCTAACCCAAACCCGAACCCTAACCTGAACATAATTCTAACCCGAAACCTAACCATAACCCTAACCCTAACCCTAACTCGAAACCTAACCCCAACCCCAACCCCAACCCTAAACCTAACCCGACCATAACCCTTATCCGTACCCTAACCCTAACCCTAACCCTCACCCCAAACCCAAACTCAACCCCAACCCCTACCCGAACCATTAACCGAACCCTAACCCTACCCTAACCCTAACCCTAATCCGAACCCGAACCCTAAACCCAACACTAACCCGAACCCGAACCTGAAACCCAAACCGAACCCTAACCCGAACCCTAACCCTAACCCTATCCCTAACCCTAAAGGAACCCTATCTCCAACCCCAACCCCAACCCCCACCCTAACGCTAAAAATAACCTTAACCCTATTCTGAAACCTAACCCTAACCCACAGAAGGAAATGCTGCGGAATCGGACCGTACAGGCAGTCAGGATGTGGGACATACAGGCCATAAGCTCACCTCTCAGATGTGCGTATCCCTGGCAGGCAGATGTCTGCTTCCCACTGAAACATGGAAGTTACAACCTGGCGACACTCTAATTGAAGAAGGCTGTTAGATATCACTGTATCCAACTCAAACACGTGAGGACAGGCCTGTCGCTTACACATGCTTTTCACACCAACTTCTTCCAGCACCTAAGGATGTTAGGACCTACGTCTCCAGGCAGTCAGGATGCAGGAGGGTCCTCACCTCAGCTCAGCTCTCACAACGAAGCATACTTGGAAGCCAGCGTTCAAGTAGCTGCGTTCTTAGGGCCGCGAGAAAGTAGCAGTTCTCTATGTTAGGAGGCTGCAGGAACACCGCTCTACTGCACCTGGAGACACACTCCAGGCCTGCCATATTCCACTTGCGTCTCACAAGCCTCAAGCCACAAATGTCTCTGGTGAAGATGTTCGAAACTCATTCTGCAGGCAGTGTGGAACCGTGAATGACTGAGTGTGAGCTCAAATCTCAAAAGGAAGTTGCCTTTGCACAAGGCGATCAGCTAGCTTCTCACGTTTGGAACTTAGTAGGTAGCACCAGTCTGACAGGAATTACTCGGACATCGCTGGATTGAGCTTGGACACACTAGTCTTGTGGGCCGGCACCTTCCACTTACCTCTCACAACACTTCTGTCACGCATCAAGCCTAGGCCTGTTAGCAGCGAAGTGTACCTGCACACAGGATGTGGGAGGTACAGGCCATAAGCTCAACGCTCAGGAGTGTGTATGTCTGGGAGGACGATGTCTGCTACCCACTCATACATGGGAGTTAGAACCTAGCCACACTGTAATTGACGAAGGCCGTCGTACATCGCTGCATTCAACTCAGGACAGGAGAGTAGAGGCCAGCCGATTTCACAATCTTCCTTTCTCACAACCTTTCCCAGCACCTCACATAAGGATGTCAGCCGCTATATCTACAGGCAGGCAGGATGCGAGGGGGTCCTGCCCTCAGGTCAGCTCTCAAAAGGAAGCAGGCATCGAAGCCAGCTTTCTACTAGCTGCGTTCTTATGGCCGTGAGAACGTAGCAGCATTGTGAGTCAGGTCGTTCCGTGAATACCGCTCTACTGCACCTGGAGACACAACCATTGAAGCCTGCAGCTTACCCCTTGCGTCCCATGAGCTTCTGACAACATGTCTTGGGAGGATGTTCGTAACTCCATCTGCAGGCAGTGCAGGACCGCTCAGCTCATCTCGCAGAACGAAGTTCCTCAGAGAGACAGCATTCAACGTGGTACTCAGCATTGGAAGTTAGTATGTAGTTCCCATCTGAGGGAGGAATTCCTCAGAAGTCACTGGGTTCAGCTAAGAGACACTTGCCTCTCACCAAACTTGCGTCTCGTATCGAATGAAGTACTTTGGAAGCGAAGCGTTCAAGGGGTCAGCATGTGGGAGGTACAAGCAACAAACTCAATCCACTGGAGGCCTTGGAGGCAGCTGTCCCCTAGGCACGACACTGACAAGGTAGACGCTTGGTTCTCCTTCCGCAACTGCCACGCGTAGAAGGAAATGCTGTGGAAGCGGACCGTACAGGCAGTCAGGATGTGGGACATACAGGCCGTAAGCTCACCTCTCTGACGTGCGTATCCCTGGCAGGCAGATGTCTGCTTTCCACTGAAACATGGGAGTTACACCTGGCGACACTCTAACTGAAGAATACCATTAAAAATCGATGTATTCAACTCAATACACGTGAGGACAGGCCTGTCGTTTCCACACGCTTTTCACACCAACTTCTTCCAGCACCTAACATACGGATGTTAGAACCTACGTCTCCAGGCAGTCAGGATGCAGGAGGGTCCTCCCCTCAGCTCAGCTCTCACAAGGAAGCAGATTGGAAGCCAGCGTTCAAATAGCTGTGTTCCTAGGGTCGTGAGAAGGTAGCAGTACTCTATGTTAGGAGGCAGCAGGAACACCGCTCTACTTCACCTGGAGACACACTCCAGGCCTGCCTTTTTCCACTTGCGTCTGACAAGCCTCAACCACAAATGTCCCTGGTGAAGATGTTCGAAACTCATTCTGCAGGCAGTGTGGAACCGTGAATGACTGACTGTGAACTCAAATCTCTCAAGGAATTTGCCTTTGGACAAGGGGTTCAGCCAGCCTCTCACGTTTGGAACTTAGTAGGTAGCACCAGTCTGACAGGAATTACTCAGACATCGCTGGATTGAACTTGGAGACACTAGTCTTGTGGGCCGGCACATTCCGCTTACCTCTCAAAACACTTCTGTCACGCATCGAGCCTAGGCCTGTTAGCGAAGTGTACCTGCTCAGAGGATGTGGGAGATACACGCCTTAAGCTCAACTCTCAGGAGTGTGTGTGTCTGGGAGGTCGATGTCTGCTACCCACTCATACATGGGAGTTAGAACCTAGCAACAGTGTAATTGATGAAGGCTGTCGTACAACGCTGCATTCAACTCAGGACACGGGAGTAGTGGACAGTCGCTTACACAACCTGGCCTTTCTCACAACCTCTCCCAGCACCTCACGTAAGGTTGTCAGCAGCTATATCTACGGGCAGGCAGGATGCGAGGGGGTCCTGCCCTCAGGTCACCTCTCAAAAGGAAGCAGGCTTCGAAGCCACCCTTCCACTAGCTGCGTTATTATGGCCGTGAGAACGTAGCAGCATTGTGAGTCAGGTCGTTCCGTGAATACCGCTCTACTGCACCTGGAGACACAACCATTGAAGCCTGCAGCTTACCCCTTGCGTCCCATGAGCTTCTGACAAACATGTCTTGGGAGGATGTTCGTAACTCCATCTGCAGGCAGTGCAGGACCACGGGTAAGCTCATCTCGCAGAACGAAGTTCTTCAGAAAGATGGCATTCAACGTGGTACTCAGCTTTGGAAGTTAGTATGGAGCTCCCATCTGAGGGAGGAATTCCTCAGAAGTCGCTGAATTCAGCTAAGAGACACTTGCCTCTCACCAAACTTGCGTCTCGTATCGAATGAATTCCAAAGGGTACAGGGGGTCAGCATGTGGGAGGTACAAGCAATAAGCTCAATCCACTGCAGGACGTGGTGGCAGCAGTCCGCGAAGCGCCACACTGACAAGGTAGAAGCTTGGTTCTCCTTCCGCAACTGCAGCGCATAGAAGGAAATGCTGCAGAACTGGACCGTACAGGCAGTCAGGATGTGGGACATACAGGCTATAAGCTCACCTCTCAGACGTGTGTGTCCCTGGCAGGCAGATGTCTGCTTCCCACTAAAACATGGGAGTTATATCCTGGCGACACTCTAACTGAAGAAGAGCATTAACAATAGATGTATTCAACTCGATACAAGTGAGGACAGGCCTGTTGCTTCCACATGCTTTTCACACCAACCTCTACCAGCACCTAATATAAGGATGTTAGGACCTCCGTCTCCAGGCAGTCAGGATGCAGGAGGGTCCTCCCCTCAGCTCAGCTATCACACGGAAACAGACTTAGAAGCCAGCGTTCAAGTAGCTGCATTCTTAGGGCCGCGAAAAGGTAGCAGTACTCTATGTCAGTATGCTCCAGGAACAGGCTCTACTGCACCTGGAGACACACAACAGGCCTGCCTTATTCCACTTGCGTCTCACAAGCCTCAAGCCACAAATGTCTCTGGTGAAGATGTTCGAAACTCATTCTGCAGGCAGTGTGGAACTGTGAGGGACTGAGTGTGAGCTCAAATCTCACAATGAAGTTACCTTTGGACAAGGCGTTCAGCCAGCTTCTCACGTCTGGAACTTAGTAGGTAGCACCAGTCTGACAGGAATTACTCAGACATCGCTGGATTGAGCTTGGAGACACTAGTCTTGTGGGCCGGCACCTTCCGCTTATGTCTCACAACATTTCTGTCACGCATCGAGCCTAGGCCTGTTAGCAGTGAAGTTTGAGGTACAGGCCGTAAGCTCGACTCTCAGGAGTATGTATGCCTGGGAGGCCATGTCTGCTACCCACTCATCCATGGGAGTTAAATCCTACGTACACTGTAATTGATGAAGGTCGTCGTACATCGTTGTATTCACCTCAGGACACTTGAGGAGAGGACAGTCGCTTCCACAACCTGGCCATTCTCACAACCTCTCCCAGCACTTCACATAAGGATGTCAGCAGCTATACCTATGGGCAGGCAGGATGTGAGGGGGTCCTGCCCTCAGTTCAGCTCTCAAAGGGAAGCAGGCATCGAAGCCAGCTTTCTAGTAGCTGCGTTCTTATGGCCATGAGAACGTAGCAGCATTGTGAGTCAGGTCGTTCCGTGAATACCGCTCTACTGCACCTGGAGACACAACCATTGAAGCCTGCAGCTTACCCCTTGCGTCCCATGAGCTTCTGACAACATGTCTTGGGAGGATGTTCGTAACTCCATCTGCAGGCAGTGCAGGACCGCTCAGTTCATCTCGCAGAACGAAGTTCCTCAGAGAGACGGCATTCAACCTGGTACTCAGCTTTGGAAGTTAGTATGTAGCTCCCATCTGAGGGAGGAATTCCTCAGAAGTCACTGGGTTCAGCTAAGAGACACTTGCCTCTCACCAATCCTGCGTCTCGTATCGAATGAAGTCCTTTGGAAGCGAAGCGTACAAGGGGTCAGCATGTGGGAGGTACAAGCAACAAGCTCAATCCACTGGAGGCCTTGGAGGCAACTGTCCACTAGGCGCGACACTGACAAGGTAGACGCTTGGTCCTCACTCTGCAACTGCCACGGATAGAAGGAAATGCTGTGGAAACAGACCATACAGGCAGTCAGGATGTGGGACATACAGGCCATAAGCTCACCTCTCAGACTTGCGTATCCCTTGCAGGCAGATGTCTGCTTCCCACTGAAACATGGGAGTTACACCTGGCGACACTCTAATTGAAGATCATTAGAAATCGCTGCATTCAACTCAGATACACGTGAGGACAGGCCTGTAGCTTCCACATACTTTTCACGCCAACCTCTTCCAGCACCTAACATAAGGATGTTAGGATCTACGTCTCCAGGCAGTCAGGATGCAGAAGGGTCCTCCCCTCAGTTCAGCTCTCACAAGGAAGCATACTTGGAAGCCAGAGTTCAAGTAGCTGCGAACCCTAATCCTAACCCTAACCCGAACGCTAACCCTAACCCTAACCCTACCCCGAACCCTACCCGGAACCTAACCCTAACCCCATCCCGAATCCTAACACGAACCCGAAACCTAAACCGAACCCTAACACTAACCCGAAACCTAAACCTAACCCCAACGGCAAACCCAAACCCAACCCTAACCCTAACCCTAAACCGAACACTCTCCCTAACACGAACCCTAACCCTAACCCGACTGCTAACCCTAACCCGAACCCTAACCCTAATCCTAACCCGAAACGTAACACTAATCCTAACCCTAACCCGAACCCTAAACCTAACCCTAACCCGAACTCTAACAATAAGCTAACCTGAAACCGAACCCTCACCCTAACCCAAACCCTAACCCTACACCCTTACCCGAACCCTAACCCTAACCCAAACTGTAACCCTGAACCCACTCCTAACCCTAAACCGAAACCTAACCCTAAACCTAACCCTATCCCTAACCCCATACCCAACCCTAAACCTATCCCCAACCCCAAACCCAACACCAACCCCAAACCTAACCATAACCCTAACCCCAACCCGAAATGTAACACTAACCATTACCCTAAACGTAACCCTAACCCTAACCCAAACCCCAACCCCAACTCCAACCCCCAGCCTACACTGAACCCTAACCCTAACCCTAAACCTAACCTTAACCCTATTCTGAAACCTAACCCCAACACCAACCCTAACCCGAACCCGAACCTGAAACCCAACCGGAAGCCTAACCCCAACACCAACCCTAACCCTAACCCTAACCCTAATCCGAACCCTAATCCTAACCCTAACCCTAAACCGAACCCGAACCCTAACCCTAACCCTAACCCTAATCCTACCCCTAACCCGAACCCTAACCCTATCCCTAACGCTAACCCTAACCTCAACCGTAACCCGAACCCTAAAGCCAACCCTAACCTGAACCCTAAACCGAACCCGAACCCTAACCCGAACATAATCCTAACCCGAAACCTAAACCTAAACCTAACCCTAACTCGAACCCTAACCCCAACCCCAACCCCAACCCCAACCCCAACCCAAAACCTACCCCGAACCTAACCCTAACCCGTACCAAAACCCTAACCCTAAACCTAACCTTAACCCTAATCCCAACCCCAACCGCAACCACAACCCGAACCATAAACCGAACCCTAACCCTACCCTAACCCTTACCCTAATCTGAACCCAAACCCTAAACCCAACATTAACCCTAACCCGAACCCGAACTCGAAACCCAACACGAACCCTAATCCCAACCCTAACCCTAACCCTAACCCTAAACCGAACCCTAACGCTAATCTGAAACCTAACCCTACCCTAACCCTAATCCTAATGCTTACCCGAACCCTACACCTAACCCTAACCCTAACACGAACCCGAACCCTAACCCTAACCCGAACCCTAACCCTAAACTGCAACCTAACCCTAACCCTATCCCTAACCCGAACCCTAACCCGAACCCTAACCTGAAACCTTACACTAACCCTAAACCTAAACCTAACCCTAACCGAACTCTAACGCTAAGCTAACCTGAACACGAACCCTCAACCTAACCCTCACCCTCACCCTAATGCTAACCCTAAAACTAACCCGAACCCTAACCCGAACCCTAACCCTAACCCTAACCCGAATCCTAACCCGAACCTGAACCCTAAACCAAACCCTAACCCTAAACCGAACCCTAAACCCAACCCCAACCCCAAACCCAAACCCAACCCTAAACCTAACCCTAACCCTGACCCTAAAACTAACCCAAACCCTAACCACTAAACCTACCCCTAACGCTAACCCTAAGCAGAACCCTAAACCTAACCCCAAACCGAACCCTAACCCTAACCCCAACCCAAACCCCAACCCCAAACCCAACCCTAACCATAACCCTAACCCAAACCCCAACCACAACCCCAACCCCAACAGCAAAGCTAACCCTTAACTGAACCAGAACACTAACCCTAACCCTAAACCAAACCCTAACCCGAACCCGAACCCGAACCTAACCCGAACCCTAACCCTAACCCGAACCCGACCCCAACCCCACCCGAACACTAAACCAAACCCTAACCCAAAACTTAACGCGAACCCGAACCCTAACCCTAACCCGAACCATAACCCTATTCCGAACCCGAACCCTAACTTGAACCCTATCCCAAACCCTACCTCGAACCTGAAACCGAACCCTAACCCAAACCCTATCCCGAACTCCAACCCGAACCCAAACCCTAACACTAAGCCTAACCTTACCCTTGACCCTAACGCTAACTATAACCCGATCCCTAACCCTACCCTTAACACGAACCCTAACACTAACCCGAACCCGAACCCGAACCCTAACCCTAACCCTAAACCAAAACCTAACCCTAACCCTAACCGAAAAACTAACCCTAACCCTAACACGAACCCGAACCCGAAACCTAACCCAAAACCTAACCTTAACCGAAACCCGAACCTGAACCCTAATCCTAACCCTAACTCTAACCCGAACCCTAATCCTATTCCGAACCCTAACCCTAACACTAACACTAACCCTAACCCTAACCCAACCCTAACCCTATCCCTAACCCCAACCCCAACCCCAACCCCAAACCTAACCCTAACCCTAACCCTAACGCGAAACCAAACCCCAACCCGAATCCTAACCCCAACACTAAACCGAACCCTAACACTTACCCGAACCCGAACCCTAATCCTAACCCTAAACCCATTCCTAATTCTAACCCTAACCCTAACCCTAAGCCTAACCCGAACCCGAACCTTAACCCTAACCCTAACCCTAATCCGAACACTAACCCGACCCTAACCCTATCCCTAACCCTAACCCTAACCTGAACCATAACACAAACCCTAAAGCCAACCCTAACCCGAACCCTAACCCGAACCCGAACCCTAACCCGAACATAATTTTAACCCGAAACCAAACCCTAAACCTAACCCGAACCCGACCCGAACCCGAACCCTAACCCTAACCCCAACCCGAACCCCAACCTCAACCCGAAGACTAAACCAAACCCTAACCCGAAACCGAACCCGAACCCTAACCCGAACCATAACCCTATCCAGAACCCGAACCCTAACCCGAACCCTATCCTGAACCCTACCGCGAACCCGAAAACGAACCCTAACCCAAACCCTATCCCGAACTCTAACCCAAACCCTAACCATAACCCGAAGCCTAAACCTACCCTTAACCCTAACCCTAACCGTAACCCGAACCCTAACCTGAACCCTAACACTAACCCTAACCCTTAACCGAACCCAAACCCAAACCCTAACCTTAAACCAAAACCTAACCCTAACCCTAACCTAAAACATAACAATAACCCTAAACCGAATCCGAACCCGAACCCTAACCCAAACCGGAGCCCGACCTTACTCCTAACCCTAACTCTAACCTGAACCCTAACCCTAATCCAAACCCTCACCCTAACCCTAACACTAACCACAAACCCAACCCTAACCCTATCCATAACCCCAACCCCAACCGCAACCCGAAACCTAACCTTACCCTAACCCAAACCCTAACACGAAACTGAACCCCAACCGAAACCTAACCTAACACTAAATCCAACCCTAACACTTCCCCGAGCCCTAACCCTAACCCGAACCCTAACCCTATTCCGAACCCTAACAATAACCCTAACCCGAACCTTAACCCGAACCCTAACAC